>NC_044346.1:6543254-6843254 GCF_007364275.1 Archocentrus centrarchus
AAATAAGAGCAGGGGACTGTCCATGAGTAAATCGATCATGCATGGTGCAGATGGATAAATGACATAACAATGTTAAAATGAGCCATCAAATTACTAATGTGCCAGCCCAATACAAGTCTACATGTGGAAAACACTGTATAACCAAATACTGAATGAACAGATAACTCCCAGACTCCCAGATTTTACCAACATGTCCATTGACCTGAATTCAACAGAGCACCTTAGGAATATTTGAAAGTGAAATGTAGAACAACAAAACTCCTGCAGGAAAGAGCAGCTAAAAAAAGAACCTGTGAAGAATTTCATAAAATCAGCCCATAAGTTTGTGCCAGACTGGATTCCTCTTGTCTAAGACACAGGTGTCAAACTCCCAGCCCCACCCCCTACTTCCAGTCCATGAATTGATGTCAAAGACATTGTACTCAAATAACCTGGCATTCAATTACAGCAAAACCAAACAGCCAACTTATGCAGCTAACAAGGCAAGTGAAAATTTCTAATGACTCTCTTTCCTACACCACAGAACCTCTCCTCACATATTTTTACCTGACTTCTAGGAAATCCTGCTCGCCCACACGTCGACGGATGAGGTAGTCCCGAATCTTTCCGCCAGTGTCTGTCCTTTCTCTCAGCAGGATTAAATCAGCCTCAGTCTGTTCACACAGTGACTGCACCGTGGCTACTGACGCCTCCATGTCTTTTTCATCCAGACCATAATCACCTCCATCTAAACACAGAGTAGGAGGAAGAAAGGAGTTACTCTGATGCAGGACAGAGTGGGAGCAATGTATCATTTAATGTATGCTTTTAGAAAAAGCAATTTCAGGAGAAGCCACACCCTTGGAATATTGGTATCTTCACTGTTAACAGTGCGACACAGGAATGTTAGTAACATGTAATATGACAACTGGGAGGACAAATGCCAACCTAGAAGCAGAAGAAAGAGGGAAAAACAGGTGGTGTTTAAAGAAAAGATGGGAATAGGTGTAGAGAAATAAGAACACTTCAATTACTGAGGCCACAGCAATTCCCAAAATAACTGAACCACAAGCAGCTTTCAAGAGAAGCAGGATTATAGTTTTTTTTCTTTCTTTTTTTTCTCTAAACACTGCATGCAGATGTATCTTATAGTAACTCTACATTTTCAAAGAAACCTATTTATCTGCTAAACAGGTAAAGAATTTTTCATTAATCCACCAGTCACTACCTTTATGGCCAGAGTAGCTATAATTGGTGCCTGCCCCGTCCACTAAATGCAACTATGTTTGACTGACAAACAGCCATGTCAGCAAACCAGTCAGTTCCATGTCCAACCAGTCAGACGGCCATCTGTACTGATATTTTCTATGTACTACTGCACTAGTGACAGTGTCTGTGCTGACCATGGATAAAGTGACACCCTCCTACATACTCTGGGTCAGACATGTGTGCTGAGCAGAGGACTTCAGAATAAAAGCTAAACAGCAAACAAATTGGATTAGCTGTCTGGGAGGCCCAGAAGTGATGACACTGCTACAACACAATAGTGACTCAACATTTTACTGAAATATACTTATAAAACTACTTTCCCTAACAGTTTCTATGGAAATTAAATTATATTTGCTGTACCCTTTAGCCATATGTATGAATATATGTTTATGGATAGTTAATATGTTCTAGATGCCAGGGGCCTGACATGATGTAATTGTAGATTTTTCCTTTGTCTTTCAGGTTTCAGCCTATTCTAAAAATAATGCGCCTGCTAAAAGTCTTTGGTGCCACCTATGGGATATGCCGAACACACACACACATCAGATGACTGTAAAGATAACCTCAAACCTTAAGTCCTAAATTAATATTTCCTGCCATTAATCAATAAGATACATTTTCCTGGTGCTGACAGATGATTTAGAATAAAAATCTAACTTGTCAATAGTTGAAACTGAATATTAACTGCCTGCCTTTTGTGTATTTTTTTGCCACGTTACCCTATTTTATGATCTATATCAGGGCTGCAGCTATTGAATATTTTAATAGTCGAGTATTCTACTGATTATTCCATGGAGTAGTCGAGCAATCTGGTAAGAAATGCTTTTGTCTTATTAACAATCAATAATAAATACTCAAAACAGAAAAAACATAGGTCTATTCAAATAAACTGCTTGTTGCAATTTCTAAAATGGAAACCAATGTTTTAATAGTTTAACTGCAAACAATATCTGCCAAAAGAACTAAACCCTTTCATTGTGTTTACATACCATATTAAAATCTCATTTTGTGAAGAAAACACTTTCTTAAATACAAAAATAAATAAGGCATACACACAAACAAAAATGAAGCATAAAATAAATACCCTTTCCTCTTGGAAGGCTTTTTTGAATTAGTAGGAGGCAAAAATAAATTAATTAATTAAAAAAAAACTGTTCTGACAGCGTTGTATCTCCTGGATGAGGTAGATTTGGTGTGTGTTCATGTGTATGCGAGTATATCAGCATTTTTACCTGTCTGTCCTGTGCTTTGATGCAACGTTTCCCGCTGCAGAAAGCAGACATTCTCATGGTGTAGATATTAATAATTACTATCAATAATTTATTTTAACAATAATTCAGCATCCAGCCTAACAGCACAGGGTCAATGACTCAGAGTTTTACTGTCCCGTGTATAATTTTACTGGCCTTAAGAAGAAAAAAACATTTTTTAATATTTTAAAATGTAAGAATCTAATAGAATATAATTAGTATAATTTATTTATATTTATATTAATCAGAATATGCTAAATAATGTTACTAATGCCTTGAAATGAATATGGTCTCGTACACCCTCTGGACCCCTTTAATCTTTTACTCACGTGTGGTCCTAAATACGTTTCTACTGCAGGTCTTTTTAGTTGCTAATGTGGGTGAAACACTCATGTTTACATGGTCAGCTCTACAGAGTCCTGCATTAAACGAGGCATTGAAGCCAAAAATTTCCATTCACTAATTTTTGCAATCGAGATATTCAAGTTACTCAAGGAATCGTTGCAGCCCTAATCTATATATATTACTGAAATTCAACAGAAGTTGCTAACTCTTACCTGAGCCCATCCCAACCACATAGATTGTCTCTCCGCAGCCTTCATCTATCCGCTCCCTCAAGTGTCTTAGTAATGAGTCATACTGTTCCCCCGTTGGACTCACAAGGACCAGCTGAAAGGTTAGAGACAGCAGACAAGACAATAGCTAAAGATCTGCAAAAGTCAGACAGGGCAAACAAAGTTAAGTCTTCACTGAGTGTGTATAGTGTAAGTCAGTACCTCAACAAGTAATAAGTATTTGCTATGTATTCTATACACAGTAAAGTTTTTTTTTTCTGGTTCAGTCTGGATGCAGGATGCTTCAGGATGCGCCATTCAACAATATAAAAGTGACTGCAAAGTTTGCACATACAATAGATGTACCACATGTCTAGTATCCTGCCGGCTGGATGTAATTACATATGGAGTGCAAAATACTGTACGTGTCACTTTCTAGGCTGTTGCATAGCCAGCATAAAATGCACCGTGCGAAACTTTCAGGCAGCTTGGATATAGTAATATTACTATGTTACTACGTGGCATTCATCCACAGAATTAAAACAGAGAGACAACAAAAACTGTGCTCATTAAAACATAACGTTTCAACGTGCAATTTAACAATGAGGCCCACCTTGCTACTTAAGTCTAAATGATCCGCGGGCTCTCCGTTTGTACCCTCGCCGTCTTCAAAGCCGTCTCCGCCGCACGGATCCTCGGTACAACCCCGGTCCGGTGCAAACATACAAGCAGGTACTATGGACTCCGCTGCTGGTACTGTACCCGGGCGTAACGCTGGTTCTGTCGCCGTTAACGACGCCATTTCTAGAAAGAGGAGGAAAATTGAAAAAACATTAACTAACTCTTCTTATTTGTTTGACTTCAATGGCTAACAGTTAGCCATTAGCAATGACAGAAAGTTAGGCTGGTTATCAGAGCCAGCTAGCACAGGCTAACCAAACATCGAACTTGCTGTTATGATATTTAACAACTTAAAAAGGGGAAAAAGCGAGGTTTTAATAAATCTACATGTGTCATGACGACTACATGTTCATACTTTTATGCATTTAAACTGTTAATGAAGCTGAATCATATAATACAATCTCTTAAGAAATGAAAGCATACCAGAAGTTGCTAGCTAGCTGACAGGCTAACTTAGTTGTTTACTCTGGTTGGCTTCGCTTGCTTGGCAATGACTGTATGACACGCCCATCAAAACAATGACGCCAAGGCATTGGCTACACTATTCATAGCCACGCCCACGGCTGAAGTACAATACATCAGCGTGTTGCCACACAACTCACACACGAACACTCAACAATGAAACACACTCTTTCTATTACATAATGTGCATAATAAGGAAAGTGTACATTTTGAATATTTGTAGTAATGTTCTGATTTGTTACAATAATTATCCATGCACATGTGAATTACGTGAATATAAATTAATACCATACATCACTTGTATAAAAGTACCACCACACGTTCATATAAACATACTTAACATTTGGGGTGGCTGTAGCTCAGGAGATAGAGCAGGTCACCTACTGATCGGAAGGTCGGTGGTTCGATTCCTGGCTATTCCAGGCTGCATGCCATTATATCCTTGGGCAAATACTTAACCCCAAGTTGCTCTCCGATGCAAGCATTGGAGTGTGAATGTTAGATAATAAAAGCACTTAGTTAATCATGGAAGTGCTTGTATGAATGGGTGTGAAGGGGATAATATAAGGGGATGTATAAGCACTTTGAGTGCTCAGAGTAGAAAAGTGCTATATAAGAACTAGTCCATTTACCATCTAGTCCACTTAATTCACTGTGTTTCTTCAAACAAACTGCATATTATTCCTGAATTAACTAAGTTTCCCAAATACAGACACAACTGGATCAAATGTCATTAGGCCTGATGCAGCAGTTGGACTGGGTCTGGACTCTTTGTTACAGCCCCTTAGCTTCTCCTCAGTTGACAGGTTTTTCTCCTGCAGTGGTCTTAAACATGGAGCTTCATTAGGCTGTTTTTGTGTAAGGCTCTACACAGAGCTTAAGGAGGCCTGGACTAATCACTCTGTCTCTGTCTTTTGTGTTTTACTGACAATACCACAATTTCACTAATCCATGTGCCCACGCCATGACTGACTCCACACAATGTTCATCATTATTACTCATACTTTTACTGTTGTAAAAATAAGAGTAATTATTTTTACAACAAGTATGAAAAAATTATGCATTACAAGCATTTTATTACAAACTCATTTGCTGGTTACTTTGTGCAGGGCTTCAACACAATCACAATAATGAGGGCAACTACTTAGTATCATGCCTGTGTGGTTCCATTTGTTGTGCAACAGTCAGATACAGTAAGTCTCTTGGTGGTGTGTGTGTTTCTGTTGCATTAAAGACTGGACAACATTTCCTGCTCTCAGTGTATTGTGTAATTTTTAGTGAGCTTTTAGTAAGCTTTCAGACCTATAAGACAATTTATATTTTGTGTTCTGTAAGACTTGTTATCAATCACAGATTGCTGTTTTGTCACTGTATGCCACTGTAAAACAAGTTATCAATACCCACTCACTCATATGATGCTCCTGTCATGTCCCACATCAGACAGTTTCTGAATGACAGTTGTTCTTGTGCTGTGGTTGGAGTAAGACAAGCCTTGCCTTTTTGCATTCTACAACATCTGGGACAGCTAGTTCACTGCTAACAGAGGTATGGTGGTACAGAAATACCCTCCTTCGGTTGCTGACTCAGTGCTTTTGCACCATGCAGTTTTGTTAGCATCTTTTTTTATTATACTGCATCAAAATCACAAGGAAATACTTTGCTCCATTTTCAGTGACTCAAATTACTTCTTTGCCCCTACATCCAAAGTACAACTGAATATGTAAAGTGCAACTGATCACCCCACCATGCATGGTCAGCAAAACTTTCCTAAACAACAGACACAGTTGGGTCCAATCTAGGTTACTTTGGTGACAAAAGTATAGCCGAGTAAGGCACTGCCAGGTGTGTTTTGTGGGTCAGATATGGCAATGATTGCATGGGTCAGATGTGGCCCAATTTCACAACACACTTGATATGGCCTATATTTGATAGATCTGGAGTTACACTGAGGTAGCTGGGCTCACCCTGAGTCAACACCATCATTCATCTATACATCTTTCTATTTGCTCTTACTTTTATGGGCTGTCAGTCAAGGCCAAATTTCCATCTGGGTTTTGGATTATCTTCACCTGGAGTTGCAGAATATTTTATGATACACTGATTTACAGTAAGAAATTGGGAGATATATATAATGAATTCTAGGTCAGCATTAAATTCCATGTATGCCCAACCAGAGGCTGGTTGACATTTCAAACATCCAAATAACAATTTGCCTGATGATGCTTAGTGAAAGCACAAGTAACATGAGGCAAACACGAGCACATGGAAATACAGTATATAAAGCAAGAATTTGTACAATCCATAAGAGCTGTTGCCACTGATTTTCACTAATCTGGCATACCTCAGCCTTTTCTCCTTATTTCCCTCCCTTACGAATGGCTCCTTAACAGCCACCCTTCCACTGAGACCATTAATGATGAGGCTTCAGTGAACAGCAGATCAACTGGAGGGAGAGATGCATCTGTCAGGTCCTGTCTCAGGTCTATGATGGATTTTTTTCCTGTCTCTTAAGAACAGGACTTTCAGGTACTGTTCACCTGCTGCCTGTCAATATCTGTCAAACTGTGTGGCATTTTTTTTGAAGAGTCAATGAAAGAAATTGTAACAAATTATATGTTTTTCCAACAGGCTGCTAATGACAAGGTGTTTATCATTTAAAATGGGTTCTTTGCTAAGTTGTCTGTTGTGTAGATCCAGCACTGGTTCATCCCTTGAGTCAGGATCCTTTTTATGATTGAAGGTCAGTTTTAAAGGACCCTTAAGTGTCTTGTTACATTATTCCATTATATTTGCAGCAGCACACACATCGTGCAGAAAAATAAATAAATGTGCGCATTTTCGCACCTAGCACACTATTGGTTCTGTGTTCTCCTGCACTTCCTTCAGACAGACCAGCTGTTAGGTACAGATTAGGGGTTTGTAACGGTCTGGGACACAGCAGTCCTTCTCTGGAGAAATCCTGCGCTCCATTTGGGCTCTCACAATTCATCCGCAGGACACTTCCAGCACCACTCAGTGCTTTTTTTTTTTTTTTTTTTTTTTTCTTCCTGCGGCCTCTTTTAGTAAATCCGGCGCTAAGTGGTCATCGCCACACCTTTTTTGTAGCCTTCCTGCCCCCTGCGACATTATAAAAACCACTCACCTGCCTGCAGACTTTGTCACTCGAGGTACGACCCACTGAAGTTCAGACCGCTGGTACAACCCACAGAAGTCCGCCACGATGGTAAGTGGTCAGAAAGCTTCTTTCTCTACATGGACAAAAGTCTGGTTTTGCTACCTTAGTTGTGGCATTATACCGGGCTATTCCTCATGTATGCGAGTACTATTTTGATTCTGTGAGTGAATCTCAAATTAATGTCCAACTGACAGACCATGTTTTGTAAAGGTGCTGATGGCTATATATATTATATGATTATGCTTTTTGTAAAGAATGTAGAATACCCATCTTCATCTCCCCTTTATTTAGGCCTTAAGTGACACTTAAAAAATAAATAACCACTGCAGTTATTGTGGTTACCTTATAGTTATAAGTGTTTAAGGGATAATTCTCTGGCCTGGTAACAGAAGAAAGATCATAATCTGGGATTTAAAACAAACCACTACAAACTAATCTGAATAATTCAAATCCCCACAGTGATTAATAATGTATAACTTGACTTAATCTTCCAGCAAATTCCCTATGAATTCAGTGATAAAAGGCACGAATCTGAAATGGGTGGGTAGAATAAACTGAGGTATCTGTGGGTGCAGTAGAGGAAGATAGGGGCCGGTATGGTGAAGTTCACATCTGCCTATCAAATGATGCTCAGCACATGGAAACAGGGAGAGTTTATTGCTTTATTGATCAGGTGAACAGGTTCACTGCCAGGGTAGGTTTGTCATTTATATGCATATGAAACCCATCTTTGAACAGATGAACTCATTCTAGGTGGAGGCAACTATAGTGTTTGAAGATCTATAGGTCACTGTGTGGGTGTTTCTTTATATAATGACCACCTCATTGAACAAATACAACACCTTCCTGTTTTCTTACTTTTACAACCGTGGGTACACTGGTTTACTTTGGTTGATCATCAACAGCTAAGATAAGAACAGCCCTGATCATCAGTTTACTCAATGCAGGGTTCCACCATCTCAAACCGTCCTGTAGATAGTTCCTAAAATGAAATATGAGCTGACTGAAAATGGTATCCCAGATCTATACACACGACTATAAGGAAGGGTTTTTTATTGTGGAAGAATGAGCATGAGTACTGAAGCCAGTAGCTTGTATTTTGCCTGGTATCATGTAAAACTTGTTCTCTTCCCCCAAGAAGTGAATTCATTATAATTATCACTTTCATTTACAGAAAGTCAAGGATATGTCAATCAAGCTGGGTAATGAGTTGAAGATCCGCGTCAAACCTAGTGAGAACTGCGAGAGGTAAGTCAGCTGTCAGACGAACAGATTTAGTTATCGGTCAGGAGGAAGTGAGCCAAGTTCATGTTCCATCCACTCCTTTCCTTCTTCCCGTCTCTGTTGCAGTTTTGCCATCAACATCGGTCACGATCCTGAGAACATCGCAATGCACTTCAACCCCCGCTTTAGCAGCAACAACATCGTCTACAACTCTTTGTCCGGGGGATGCTGGGGCGATGAGATGCACGACGGGAACTTCCCATTCGCTCGTGGAGAGGAATGCAAGGTTTGTTGGTACAGTATGAAGGCACATGGCATGGCAATCTGAAAACTGTTTAGTGTAGCATATTTAATCATCGGCATACAATGCACTTTGATGAAGTATGAATTGGTTGAAGAAGTGAGGCTTTTACACGCATGACCACAGCCAGTTTAAGATAATGGCCAATGCTGAAACACGCTGCTCGAGAACACAAAGAACAAAGGTCACTGAACTGACTCAGCAGTGCCAGCTTCTCACTGTAAATGAAAACTCATATGAGCTCACTATATCTCAATATTCTATATCAGTTAACTAAGACAGATGATATTTTAACAAATATTAAAATAAAGTACTACACCCTGCATTTACAAGCTGTTACAATTTCGTTGCCCTTAAGGGCGTAATTAATGGGTTTGGTCTCTGTGGTGTAACACTGCAAGGTCAACAGGTAATCACGAAGCGCTTTATAGCCTCGTAAAACTTAATAGCTGCTGAGAAAGATAGTCCCCTGATATTTCTAGAGGAGTATTTTCTGTCAAAACCACAGCTTCATTCATCCTTTTGGTTGTGTAATAATGAAATTAAAGGGATAGTATCGTTTCTTAGAAATGGACTTGCATGAAGTGCTTTATCTATAGTCGATGTATTATCTGTAGATAGCAGCGTGCATGGCCCCACCTGGGAGAAGCAGGCAGGTGTAACAGCACGTAACTTCAATACACTGTGGACAGAGTCAGCAGCAAAATATATCAAATCAATATCATTTTTTAAAATTTGGAAGGTGTTTCCAGTTTTATCATGCCTTCAGGCAGCCCTTTCCAATGGGGAGATGAAGCAGTTATACTCTATGCTCTCCACAAAGCTCCACGACTACTACTTTAACAGAAACAGTCATTTAGCTTCAGAGAACACTAGAGTCACTTTTCTTCCACTGCCTGATCAAATGACTCTGCTGATTTAATTCAGAACCCAGCTAACCCAATAAGACACCAGTATAGAGTCAGGAGCAGACAACAGCTCCTGTGTTCTGTGGTGTAAACTCAGCCTATTTTTGCCAAAGGACTCCAGAGGCTTTGAAGAGAGCAAAGGGATGTTTGATAGAAAGGTAAACCAGTGAGACCCTTCAAAATATAGTGGGCATAATACTTCTTTGTGGATGCACACGTGTACAACTGGGGGCACAAATGCGCTTGAGTGATCCTATTGAACAATTTTTGCATCTGCTTGGATGACACGGGCACTTTAGCTAATCTTGATATGGTATTTTTAAGTGGGTCTTTTTTTTTTTTTATAGATGGCTAAAATAAGTCTTGCAACTGACTGCATCCACAGCAGCTTAGGTTCTGTCCCTGCACTTTTGGCT
Organism: Archocentrus centrarchus; assembly: GCF_007364275.1. Classification (NCBI taxonomy): domain Eukaryota; kingdom Metazoa; phylum Chordata; class Actinopteri; order Cichliformes; family Cichlidae; genus Archocentrus; species Archocentrus centrarchus. The sequence goes on from NC_044346.1 coordinate 6,553,474, forward strand.
GGTTTAACAAAAAATGTGCAGCAGATGAAATATCTCATACAAACTCACTTCAAGGAAACCAAACTGTCCCTTTAACTAAAAGATAAATGTATTTTACCTCTCTCTTTTTCCTCCCTCTTGCTTTTTCTTACTCATGTCAGTTTTACATCAGCTTCAACAACGAGCAGTTTTACATCAAACTTCCCGATGGCACCATGATAAACTTCCCCAACCGCCTGGGAGATGTCAAGTACAAGTACTTCGATGTAAGCGGTGACGCAAGGATCGTTGGCATCAAGCTCAAGTAGAGGCTGACCTCTTCTTAAGCCGTGACCCTTCACCTGTCTACCTTTTGCTTGTTGCTAAAAGAGTCTCATGTTTTACATAACTGAGCCCAGGCCTCACTGTTCATCTTTTGTCCTGCTGAAAACTAACATGAGAAATGTAAGCTACCTTAGATTTCTGATGGTGCAATGAGGAGGAATGGCCGTAAGATGGAGCCCTAGCACATCTTACATCACTATGCTTGGCCTGCAGCTCAGCAATGCTGGATTTGTTAATAAAAGCTGATGGAGTCTTCTCTCTGTCTTCTTCTTCATTTACTTCCTCTGACACACAAATTCAAAACATCACATGTAATTTACACTGACAGCGAGACTTAGAAGTTCACATACTTTATATTTATGTAACACAGACTTAGAAATTTAGAACAAGATATATGTGCATCAGAAACAGTTAATTAGAAAAAAAAAGTATTTTAATTAAAGATCTATTTTCCTTTTTTTTATTGTAACACAACAGCAAAAGCAGTGGGTAAAAAGATGTCAGTATTAAGATTTAAGAACATTAAAACCGTATATGGACACAGGTAATAAACCAGGGAACAGGCTGTAAGGATGTAGCTTAAAAATATAACAGGGCTGGGAAAAGGAGGGACCACACAGAGGTGAGGTGGAAGAGGGAGCACATTTTTATACAGACCATTTGCAGGACGACTCAAAAGATAAGTGGCCCGTGGCTGAGGAATGTGGCACAATGCAAATACATTCCATAGAAGGAGATGAAATGTGTGTGTGTGTGTGTAAGGTTGGTGGCAAATACTCCCTTTTGTATTGTTTTTACAGCAATTTCACTTTAATTGCTATTTCGTTAATTACTCTTGTGATCAGTATTTCTTCCAAGACATATTTTCAAAAACTTTCCCGTCAGTCTTGGGCATTTTAAAAATGCAGATTCAAATATTTTTTTGATTGAAAAGTATGATTCAGCTTAGTGTCTGTTTTTAGTGAATACATTCAAGTTCAGTTCATTTAAAAACTCACAAAGAACAACTTTAACAAGACCGGTTAACTCACGTTTTAAGACAGCGGGGAAAGTTAGGTTTTAGCTGAGTCAGCTCAATGTAAAGCCAAAATGTCCTCTCTGAGTCAATAACATGTTATGCTTGGAAAGTTTACGCTAATCCGCTATAAGCAGTGTTGCCAGATCTCGCGATAGAAACAAGCAGCCAGCAGTATGAAAACAAGCCCAAAATAAGCCCAACTGGCAACCCACAACATTGTGTAAAACTGAGGCCGCTTTTAAACAGTACAGCTAAAATGCAGTATAGCTCATTTCTTTGTTTTGTATCATTGTGTTTTGGAGCAGGGAAACCCATGTTTCTTAGCCCCACAGAAGAGAAGGGTGCACAGTCTTTTTGTGTGCTTCTCGGTATTAGCATGTTGCATTAAATCAGCATGGTGAGCACATATTTCACACTTGCAAAATCTGAAGAATGCCTTTGATACGTCTCTTATCAGTACTGCAGCTACTTTCTGAGGTGTTTGCGGACACAATTTTAGCCCCCCCGCCCATAACACACACACACACACACACACACACACACACACACACACACACACACACACACACACACCCTCTCAAGGTTTACTGTGTTCATGCCTGCAGATCTCACCTATTCATGGACTTATAAAATACAAGATTTCTGTTACAGGCTTTTATTTTTTATCAATCACAAACAAAAATAAAAATAAAAATGTTTGTGTGTGTCTAAGGGAGCGACAGGAGGAGGGGAGGTGAAGGAGCAGCAGGGGTGCCTAATCAGTGCCGTCCCTCTGTTATTGATCATATCATATGCACAGCTGTTAAATAGAGAAAATCCAACTAGATCAGGGGTGTCCAAACTTGCGGGCCGCTTCCGGCCCCACACACTCCCGGTCCACGAATTTATGTCAAAAATAACATACAATTTGGCCCTTTAAGTTACTTTTTTTGACATTTCGCTTAACCCTCTTAATTGGAGGGGAAGGCGAAATGTGTTTGGACAAGTTTGGACACCCCTGAACTAGATAAATAATTTTGCCGCATCTTTGGCCCCCCCCTCTTGTGAGGGACCCCTATGCATTGCATATAGTGCATACCCACTTTTTGTGCCACTGTCTCCCATCTGAGCTCGGATCCATTCTTTAAGTGTGCTCTCTTTCTCCCACTCTTTATTATATTTTTCTATATTTTCCCCACTTACTGGAGCTCATTCTTATCCTTCCTCCTCACTCTGGGCTGTTATGAGTGTTTGTTTGGGTGTGCGCCCGGTCAACATGGGTGGGAGCGATAAACATGAAACGGGGGCTTGGAAGGGACAAACTACCTAACACTCGTCTTTTGCTTTATTATGGGGCGCCGAGAGATAATCAACGAGTTTCACTCGGAAAGAAAGTCAAGCCCAAATAAGCAACTTGACGTTCAAAAACAAGCCCAAAAAAACGCAACCCGCGACTCACGAGATTTGCAAGCGACTTTAGAAAAAAACAAGCCCAAAGTCGCTTATAATAAGGAGTTGGCAACACTGACTATAAGTCTTGCAGTGGGGTTGTCACAGCTGACCCAGGGTCAGCCCTGCTGGACCCTGATGACTGTCCTTTCTGCGCTAAATAATCTTTGTAGTTCCGAGTCAGGAGAGTGTAGAGAAATGGATTTATACAGCTGTTTCCATATGTCAGACATGTGACAAAGAAATTTACATAATTATGAGCTGCTGGAGACAAAGCTTTGAGCGATTCTGGAGAGAACAGTTTGGCTAACTGCCATCCCCAAAAAGGTAAGAAACAAGCCCAATAAGCTACTACAATGCAAAAGATCATCGATATGACTTTTTGTTTGAGTCCTGTCCTTCGGTGGCTGTTACCCCCTAAGCTAGCCTGCACTGTCCAGTAGCGCCTGGCTAGCCCTGCATACAGTCCAACGATTACCAATCCAGGGACTAAAACACTTGTGAAAAACAAGACAATTATATAAGCCTTGAAGGCCTCAGGGGTCCAGGTTGGATAGCAGATTCTCTTGACCAAACCAGCCACAGTGGGTTTGCCCTCCCTGAGTCGGATCATCACCATCATGGGAAGAGTTAGCAGAAAAGATAATCCCCAAATAATTCCTGCCACTAGCCGCCGATTGCGGGATGAAGATCTGTGTGCACTGAAGGGTTTCGCCACAGCCCGGTAGCGTTCCAGGCTCATAACACCCAAAATGAAGACACTGGCGTGCATGGTGAGGAGATCGAGACTCAACAGGATGCGGCAGCCAGCCTCACCAAACAGCCAGTCATGGGCGAAGTAGGTACAGACCACAAAGGGGATGGTGGAGAGGTAGAGCAGGTCAGCCAGAGCTAAGTTAATGATGTAAACGTACATAGAACCTGTCCGCCGCAAAGCGGCTGAGCGTGTAACAATAAGTGTGTATGTGTTGCCTGACACACCCACAGCACACATGATAATCAGCGTGGTGCCAAGCAGGGATGTCACCCACAAGCCTCCACTACCTCCACCACCACTCCCACTCCCACTCCCCTGGGACCCCACAGCTCCTGCCCCTGGGCTCAGTCCAAAACCCAGCTGGGGAGTTATGGTGGCATTAAGAGTGCAGTTCATTGCAGGTTCATGCAGTTCATTGCAGATGAGAGATCAGAGGTCAGACTCCAAAACTGAGGAGCCAATTTACACAGAACTGTTTGACCTCACAGGAAAGTTTTCATCTCTGCAGAAACATTTCACAGTGTGAGGTGAAGTGCAGAAAGAAGATGCCAGGGGACCTCACAGACAGTTGAATATTTTTCTGAAAATTAAAGATTAATTTCTTGTAACTTATAGTGCTTATTCCAAATAACTTCATGGTCCCAGAATGCTATATAAAAACAACACAGAATTAAAGTCTCCAGCAAAGATTTAAGCCATAAGAACACGCCAGGCTTGAGAGATGTTTTCTGTTGGGATTAGAATTTAAGTAAATCCAAACTGGGTCGTTTAGGAGCAGTGGGGAGCAGCACTGCCTTTTTGCTGGACAAACTGTGCTTAAAGTCCCTGATAGCAAGTTCCTGCTGTGCTAAGATGTGCTTGAGAAGACTCTGGCTGACATCTCCAGAGCAGTCTCCACAGCAGGGGGGGAAAAAAAATCCTCTCTTCTACATTAGAATTGTGTCTTGTGTAGCTCTTAAAAATGTAACTTGTCTTGCTTCTACAAAGAAAGATTCACTCAGCAGCTGTAATGCATCCAGTCACGTTCTCCATGTTTTTGGTCTTCTGTGTTTCTGTCTTCATGTGGATCAGCATACAAAGAATTAAGGAGTCCTCTGTTTGATCCAAGTCATCCATTTTGCTTCCCCCGCAGCTCTTCCAGACCTCTGTGGATCCACTTGGTGACAGATGAACCTTCAGTTTCTCCCTGAGAGTGAGCCCACCTTTATCTCTAAGTTTTGATACAGGAGTGCTGCGTCTTTTGAAGTTTGCATGGTTACACTTCTCTCCTCCCTTCTCTCCTCAGTGCTCCCTTCTTCTCACCATAGTGAAAAACTAGCAGGGGCCTATAGATTTATGTGGTATTCCTTCTGGGCCTCAACCTGCTGTCTCTGAGCACTGAGGTGTAGTTTTAAACACCCAGAAATTGCTGGAAGGGACAACTGCAACTACAAACATATGCACAGTAACCAAGCTATATTGATGTTTTGGCCTAATGCTAAAAAGTAGAACACATACTTTTTTTTCCCCATTTACACCATATCTTTTTAGATATCTAACCATGTTTTAAAACAGTTTAATGCTTCAAATGCACACACACAAATCTGTACAGAGATCCCTTGACAGCATTTTATTTATGGTTATCAACATAAAACGAGTACCATTTAGCCAAAAGAAGCAAAAGAAAAGAGAACAAAATGGGATTTTTCTTGTTTTTTTTACACTGGTGAAAATGTAGACAAAATAACTAAATGGAATTCTTGTCAGTTTTTTAAAAAAAGACTTGAAAGTATATGTATTTTACGCCACACGAAGGTGCTGTTACACCATCTGATGGTTTGTTATATTTCCAGCTTTTCTAGTACATCTTTGACAGATCACCTCAAAAATACATACATTTGTGTTTTCTAAAAGATAACACTCAATTACTTAGAAAATAAAATATCAAAGAAAAGCTCTAATTAATAATGTTGCTTTTAATAAAAAAAAAAAGAAAAAAACTACAAACAACTGTCAATCAGTTTTTACCCACAGCAAACGGATAATTAATGGTCTGTTCCTGTTTGACTCGTACGTCTTTTTTCACAGGAGATATTTTGACTTATCAGAGTACAAAAAAAAAAAGCACCACTCAATTTAAGCATCAGTAAGTGAACACACTGAGTCAGAACATTTTAATTCAGGTGTCATTAACTGTATAATTTTCACCTGTGATTTTCCCACTGTGGCATGTCCAAATGTCTTTGGTGAAAATAGGCATATTTGACTGCCTGCACCTCATTAGCACTAACCAATCATCACGACACATTATACTCAATACAAGAGGACCAAGGCACTTCTTACTTTAAAAATAGTTTTTCTGTTACAATATGTTGGACATACATTTAATTCTATTTTCACCGGTTTATTTAACAATATTTATAGAGCATAATACAAATCTATGATTTGTATTGTCAGTGATATTAGCTTTCATGTATGGTACTCTTTGGGCTCAAGATTGTGATGGCTACTGCCCACACCGAATGCTATGTAAACAAAATAAATACTATCTACTATGCTCTTATTAATCAATACTGCCTTGGTTCACTTGTTTGCATTCTTGTTTCCATCCCATTAGAATTAAGTAGCAAGCTACAGTGTGACCACAGTAACGATAAAAATAAAGACTTCAGGTCCGTGGCATAAGTGACGCGGGTCTCTTTGTCAGATTGATCATGGACTGAGAGGTGAGCTGGTTCTTCAGGCTTCTGATCCATCAGTGCTTGTGCTTGAATGTTGCCTCCACTTAAAAACACACCAAAGTCCAAAGTTAGGAAAGAAAATGTTCAGTTAGCCCTGCTATGGTGATTAAAACTTTGGGTTATGAACAAATGCAAAGTGCCATGATGTAGTTTATGCTCTGCGCCTATTAGCATTTATGCTAATACAGGTTTTCAGAAACTCCGTTTACGTGACACGGTAAACAAAGATTTTAACTTGCAACCTCAAAAGTGTGGACCTTTTATCTCCTATTTTGACTATTATCTCCTATGTGCACCTTGTTATTGCTTGTAGGCTTTAGCCAACATGTCTGTAGGTTAGTTATACCGCCACATGTTGCTTTGGCATGCATTTGATACTTCTTGACATTTTTTGTGTTTTGATGTGAAGATAGTTTTCAAAATGAAAAATACCCCTGTACGTGTGCCCGTAATCTAAATTTTAACCTTAATGTTTAACGATGTTATGGTTTAGCTTTCTTTACCTTGAGAAATACAGTGTTTTTTTTGTTTTTGTTTTTTGTGAGAATTAAATTAAAGCATGACCTAGTATGCTCTAAAATTCCTTCAATAGAATGCTAAAATAACATCTATGGTATGTTTAGGTATAGGCTGATTTATATGCTCATCTAACCAGACTAGTTAAAAATTTACCACAGCAGATCGGTACAGCATCCGTATCTTTGCTGATGCCACACCAATCCTTCTGTTAATCTCATACTTCACATCCTTTGGTGACAAAGGGCAACCCTGGTGGAGGGCACCCACTGGGAATAAGTCCAACTTATTGCCAGAAATGCAGACCAGGCTCTCGCTTTGGTTGTATAGGGACCACCTCCACCGGATACCCTGAGGGACATGGCTGAATGCCTCCTCCCAGTCCACAAATCACATGTCGACTAGTTGGACAAACTTCCATGCACCCTTGAATGTCCTCAAGAGGAAAAGTGGAACCATCTCCCCAGTCTACCAATCCAGAGGTACTGCCCCAGATCTCCACGCAATGTTGCAGAGATATGTCAACCAGGACAGCCCAACAACATTCAGGATAAGGAATGCATATAAAGAATTGAGGACTTATCGGAATTAGTCATCTATTAATTGAAAGATTGGTGGTTCAATTGATGGCTGCTCCAGTCTGTGTGCCAAAGTATCCTTGGAAAAGATAATAAATCTCTTTTTCTCTTAATTTCTGGCTCTCTCCCACAGTGTGTCTTTTGTCCTGTCTCCCACCCCTCACCCCCAGCTGGTCATGGCAGATGACTGCCTCTCCCTGATCCTGGTTCTGCCGGAGGTTTCTTACACTTAAAAGGGAGTTTTTTCCTTCCCTCTGTTGCCAAATGCTTGCTCATAGGTGGGGTCTTCTAAATTTTGTTTTGTTTTTTTTCTTTGTATTTGTTGGGTCTATACCTAACAATATAAAGTGCCTTGTGGCAACTGTTGTGATTTGGTGCTATATAAATTGAACTGAATTTAGGTTGAATTGAGTTGAACCCCAAGTTGCTCCCAATACATTCATTGGAGTGTGACTATGTTTGTGAATAGCAAGCACTTAGATGTTGAAAGTGCTTGTGTAAATGTATGGGTAAATGAGACATAAAGTGCTTTGAGTGCTCATATAGAGTAGAAAAGCACTATATAAGAACCAATCCATTTAAGTCCTGTGGGGTGGACAAGATTTCTTGTTAAACTACACCAGTGACCTCACTCCCACTGATGGTGGAGCTGCCCCCCTTATCCCCAGACTCTGCTTCCATTACGGAACGTTTGTCGGTAAGATTGAGGAAATCCTCAAAATGTTCTTTCTACTGCTTTACTATATCTTCAATTGAAGTCAGTAGTGCCCAACCTCCACTGTACACAGTGTGAGTAGAGCACCCCTTTCTCCTCCTGGTTGAAAGTTGCCAGAATTCCTTCAAGGCAAAACGAAAGTCTTGTTCCACAGTCTCACCAAACTCCTCCCACACAAGAGTTTTTGCTTCAGCCACTGCCCAAGATGCATTATGCTTGGCCTGCAAGTACCCATCAGGTGCCTCTGGAGTCCTAGAGGCTAAAACATAATTTATGGCCCCGCCAATGTGTGGAAATGTGTTCATCTCCATAAGGGATACCCCTTCAGCCACAAATGTTCTCCCATGCATTGTGCATCAATAATTAAATATTTAATAACTATAGTCTTACTTGTATACTCCTGTGGGACATCTGAGCACTCATGACCTCGTTGAAGTGTTTCACCCACTCCTGCTGGTCACCCTCTGTCTCGCAAGTAAACAGGAAGCAGCGTTCAGGTGTTTTTATGGTGATACCGTATTGGAAGGTACCATTGCAATGGGTGCCAGCAGGTAAGCCAAGGGAGACACTGTAATTATGCGCCATGTTCCCCAGGAAAACTTCACCTTTGGCAAAGGCATCCTTCAAATACAGAATGAGAGAAAAAGAGGTCAGTTGTACAGACTTCATCACGTACATGAGAGTGTTTTTTAGGATATACAGTACTGTGCAAAAGTGTTGAGTCACCACTCTTTTCTTTATAGTTTGCTATGAAAATGGGAAATAGGTGCAGCAATTTATGTGTACAAATGTGTACAGTAACTACAGTATATAAGGCAAAAACACAGTTTGTACCATTCTAACAAGCTTAAACGTCAGTGTTTTGTATGACCATCCTTATTCTTTAGCACAGCCTGAACTCTTAAGCAAGCTTAGTCTTCAGGAATAGTTCTCAAGGCTTCTTGAAAGACATTCCAAAGTTCTTCTTTAGATTTTCGCTGCCTTTTGTTCTGTTCTCTGTTGAGATGATCCCACATTGCTTCGGTGTTGAGGACCGGGCTCTGAGGAGACCAATCCTGATGGTGTGTTTTTTTTCTATCCAGGTTTGCTTTTACTGCATTGGCAATGTATCTGGCGTCATTGTCATGAACTCATTGCCAATCAGACGCTTTTGACAATTCGAACCAAAATTTTCAAATTTCACAATGAACACTGGGAATTAATAACTTTATATCCAAAATACTTTATGAATGTAGTCACAAACTCCATTCCCTGTCCATTTACAGATTAAATCATAAGTTGGCTTCAAAACAGGCTGGCATTTTGCCACATTCCTTTCCCAAAAACACTTCAGAGTAGTCGCATAGTGTCTTTTCAAGCTATGAGGTAGATTCCCCTGTTGGAAATTGTATTCTGCTGTAACCAAGAGGAAACACTACAAATCTCACTGTGTTGTAAACACTTACAGACACAGTGATCAAATTACACAGCTTCCTCTACGTATGCCTCATCCTTGATTGACTTGACTAGACTTCCTCTTTCTTTCATCTTCTAGTTTTCTTTGTCCAACTCTCTGGGGGGTAACTTGGACATTTCAGTAACTTTATTGTTACTGAATTATTGCTCCTCTCCATTGAACTATTACATCAGCAGCAGCACTTAGATAATCTGCTTTGGTTATCTAATGTGTTTTAGCCAAGACTTGGGCAATCTGAACCACCCCCCTCTTAAGAGCTTTGGCAAAGTTTGAATGATAACAAAACTCCCTGTAATCATTCAGCATTTTCTTATTTTATTAAACAACACCTCAAACATCTCTCAACAATTTATCTGATAAATTAGGGGAAAAGGTCTGCACATAGCGTTGCCTGTAGAAGGTCAAAGAAAACAAATAGCATTATTTCAGGGGCATTCCATCAGGGTAAGCAACAAGCATTGCTTGCCATGTGTAATGGTTTATGACGCCCAGAAAATTTGTGTTTTATAATTTTTTGTTTTTCAAAGAAAGAAGCAGAAAGTTAGATTTTTAAGACGCTTGATGTGAAAACACTGATTGCTGGAATATTTTCATCATTGGTGGGGATAGTGTAAAAGCTGTTTATTTAGAGATATGTGGTCCCCATAGGACAGCCCCTACAAACATGATTTTGTAGTATATGATGCATTTAAGTAGATTAAACAGAATATAAAGTATTTAAACTGAGCTCAACCTTAAACATCTGCAGTAGTAATATTAATCCATATAACACTGAAGGGGAGCATTTTTCTGTAGAATAAGTACTTTTACTTCTGATAATTTATATAAATCTACCAGTAATAAGTTTTGCAGTTACTTTTACTAAAGGAATTCTAAAAAAAAAAAATTCCTCCATAGCCCGTAATTGTCAGTATGTTAATATTTTGATGATAACTATAGAAATAATAAAATTATAGAATTCATCAACCAGGAAGGAGTGAAGAAAGGTGAAGATGCCCAAGAATAGTGCAGCATACATAAAAGAATAGGAATATGACAAGTAGCACAAAATCATGATAAGGTGTGTTTTAATTTGGTCCAGTTTATCTATAAAAGGCTTAGGATTTATTTTTAACAGGATTTTCTTTTTTTTTGTGGTTGTGGTGTTTTTTGTTAGGCCTTCCTCCAAAAGTCAAAGCACGCCACTGCCATGTGTATAATCAAGTTAGTCAGGGACTGACTTCATATAGCCAACATGATCTAGAATCCAGTTTGCCTGATAGAAAAAAGAAATCCTCCCCCACTCTCCACAACACTTATTTGTATGTTTTAGAGCACAAGAATAGCATCAAGGCACCTTTGTACTCCCCACTTGGTAATTTGTGGTCAACAAACTGAACCAACCACAGGCCTAAAACACAGCAGTCTTTCAGATCTTTGTACATGTAAAGATGTCATACCAGTGGATCTTTGAAGTACATGAGTCGTCTGTGGTCCAGCGTAAACCAGCGTTTCTTGAAACCTTCCTTTTGCTGTGTGAACAAAGAGGGAAACAGTCAGACAAAAGGGGTAAGTGAGACAGATAATGACAAATGAGAACGACTGTATAAATATACAATGCAGAACTGTGCGGGTACTAAAGGTTTTGATTATCTGGTTTTAAATCAGGAAGTGAGTCTATCACATTTGTCTAATCATGCTAATCTATAAACTCTCAAAAAAGTTCCTGCACTTCAAATGATTGTCCTCAAATTTTGTCTGAGCAATAGTCAATGATATGCAATATGCTTGTCAATGTTTGTAATGTTTTCTGAATTGTTACTCAGTGGAAACTAATCATGTAGTCAAGTTTGTATCAAAAACAACTATTGAAACATTTGAAAATTGATGGAAACCTTGACAGCCATGTGATGACTCTGCAGTCTAACTTACCCATTTTGCAAGGAATACTTTACTCTTTGTGAATGAGTGCTGCAGCCTCTTTTTGTATTGTGTTGTTTTGCTGTGTGAATGTGCATTAAAGCTGATCTCAGGCTTTCAAAGGTAATATGGAAAGCATTCTTCTTTGTCACATCTTAATATTGTCAAATGCGTTTCCTCTTGGCAGCTCCCGCCTGAATGTTTATCGCACCTCTTTCACAACGCTGATATCTAATCTGAAAACTTGTCACAAGTTGAAACTTTACACGAGTGCAGCGTTTTCAAATCCACTGTGAAAGCAGCTATCGAAGAAAAGTGAAGCGCAGCACCTTTGGAGAGTTTACTGAAGTGCACAAGCAGCTTGAGCTCTTCAAATAATCAGACACTCGGATCCCCGACTGCTGCCAATTGTGCTCGTAAAAGTGTTTGATTTTCTCATTGTGGCATAAGGCTGAACAACTGACTGTTCCCTTCTCGTTTTGCCAGCTGACTCCTTTCACAAATATGTCTCACACAGGTGTGAAGGAAATGAATTATGACATCCATTTAGTAAATCAGCCCAACGCAGCAAGTTAGTGAGTTCTTTCATCTCTCAGCACTGTCAGCGGAGATTAAACCGAGCGTCTGTGTCTGCATGTGTCTGAATGCAGAGCTGCTCATTTTGCTGAGGATCAGGTTGCTTGATGCCTCCTGTGCAGGTACTTCTGTCTGAATGAATCCTATGTGTGACAACACCTGCCTGTCTGTGCAACCGTGCGCGAGTACATGCCTATGTACAATGCCTCTTGTATGTCTGTGTTTTGTGTGTGCATTGACACTTGAAATTAAGTCCACCCTCAGCTGGAAGCCCTTTATTCCCTGTCAGGCATATGCAGTAGGTGCCCTCAGCTGTCACTCAGCCTGTTAGGCAGAGGTGGAAAGCAGACGCGGTGGCAGCTGAGCTAGTTAGCCTATTATCCCAGCTCCCATTCAATTAACGATGGGAGAGTGCGAGCTGGGATCACTGGAGATTTAAGGGAGGAACTGTGTCTGACTTGTTAAATAGAAAATTGGTCTCTCAGAACCTTAGGATATTTCTTTACCTAAATTCATTTTTTTTTTTTTTTAAAAAGGATTTAAAACTTTTTTCCCTTTAATGATGTTTAGATTAAACTTTATCAATCCCTTATAAAGATTCCGTCAGGGAAATTAAAGTTCCATATGAATAAATAAATAATAAAGCAGACAAGTATTTCTTTGTGTTATGTTGTGTTGTGGGACAGGCTCAGAAAACAACAGTTTAATCTATGTCTCTTTTTTCTACAGAATAGCAACACCAGAATTGTCAGACATGTAGGTACTGCAGTACTCCATGATTATTAAAAGTTGAACACAACCTGACATTTAAATGTAAATTGGATGTAAACGAGGTTTGAAATGAACCTTCCACTGTGATGTATAGTTCCAGAAGAAGTCTTTCTTTTTTCAGCGAATCATCTGCCTCCATCTCACCTTATCTCTAGCATCCTCTTCTGTCACACCAACCCTCTGTCTTGCTTCTCTAGCACATACCTCCACCTCTCCCAGGCTTTTTCTTGCTCCCTATTCTTCACAATGTTGCCTACAAACATCGTAGTCCATGGAGATTCTTCCCTGACCTCATCTATCATCACTGTAAACAAGAAGGGGCTCAGACCTGATCCCTGACGTAATTCCCATCCCCACCTTGAACCCATCTGTCACTCCTGCTGCACACCTCACCACTGTCTCGCTGTCCTCTTACATGTCCTGCACCACCCTCTCATTCTTCTTTGTTACTGGTACTGATTTCCTCATACAGTACCAGTGTTCCTCTCTTGGCACCCTATCACATGCTCTCTCAAGATTTTCAGGAGAGGTCGGGTTATCAGTAAGAACTAAAACTTGGATAGCAATGACAAAGCTGAAGCCATTTTAAAGGCAGATGGGGGGCAGTGGCATAAATCACAAGAGTTTCATGTCCTGTTTCACTCAGTTTTTAGGTTCACTTTCACTCAGTGTTTGGTTAGTTTTTGGAAAAGTTTGGGATTTATATTTAAAAATACACCCCCTGCTTAAAATGAACTCTAAAATTCTTGTTTCAGTACCTCCAAGTCTACATTTATTGATTTACGGAATATCTTCCTGTATTGACACTGTAAGAGTCAACTGCTGCAGAAACAGCAGGGAAAAAAAAGGGGCTGAATAAAGCAAAAAGAGATAGAAAACTATAAAGGTTTACTTGCCCTGGGGCCTGTTTTTTCCATGTATCCTTCCTTGAGAAAGTTCCGGGTAAGTCTGGGTACCAGCTAAGAGCAACAAGCAAAAAGAAAACCAGTGGGATAAAAAAACATTATAATACATATTGTTTTATTGTAATGGAGTTCTACACTTCAAAGTATTTCACAAGCATAGCCATTTAAAAAAATATATATATATCATTAACACAGCTAGGTGGGTGTGTGTTTACATCTGCATCAGTTGCCCCAGGAAAGGCACCTTAGATAGTGAAGCTGAACAGCACGAATTGAGTTAAACCAGTCTACAATCTCCTGAAAGGTTAAACACAGAGAGGAAGAAAAAAGCATTTTATGACTTAGTTCTTACTCCTTTTTGCTTATCTCTATAATTTAGAAAGAGAGGTACACCTTCATTTTTTTGCTTGAATTATAGGATAATTCTGGAGTTGTTACAGCCAAAAATGTTAAGCTCACTGGCTAAAATATGAACATAGCGATCATGATGTTATCAAATGGTTTGTAAAGTCCAGTTTTGAAGATTCTCTTTTAGAGAATCTTCAAAACTGTTACCTTTTGGTGTTTTGAGTCAGACGTGAACAAACTGGAACCAGAGTCTGAGGGGTAAGTTATTAGCTCATGCTTGCGAGCTCTGTTAGCACCTAGCATCCACTTGTTAAGTGTGATGTCATTAGCTACTTCTGGGTCCAAATGCTATTTCAGTTCCCAAAGTCAGACGAACACTGAGGCACTGCTGAGAGTTAAAAACAGTCAGTGTGGCTGTTCTCCAAGGTGTTATAATACAGGATTTACAAGCTTTAACAGAGTTAGAAGTTAGCAGGAGTTAGCAGTTACCTAGCTCATTTCCACCTAAAGATGATATACCATGTTATGACTGAAATATTTTAAAATAAATAAATAAAATGTACAGCTCTGTTATCACTTTGGACATAAACAAAGAAACTAAATACCAGCATTGTTTGGACAGTTGGTGAAGTTGGGCTTGTTGACATATTAACGATATGCTAGCTATGCTTAAGCTAATATAAATACAGTAGCTCAGGGAAGCTGTGGGGTGAGGATTAATAAAATTTTTCTCAGAAGTTCATGTTGAGGACCCCCAGAGGGCATAGACAAATGCTCTCATATGCCAGGAGGACCAAAAATGGACAAAACTTCAGCCAAGAGAACGTCTGAGATGATCTCATCCACATCACAAAGTTAGTTATTAATGTGCTGCTGCATGGTTTGGATTACTCATTATGAAAAAGTCCCAATCATAAGCTTAATGTCCACACTGAGAGTGATTTTATGTCCAGGACACCATGAGCCCACATGCTGTAGAGTACACTGTAAGTTTTTAAAAGCTTAGTTTAAAGACATGCATACGAACAGGGCTACTAAAAAAAAAAGACACAAAGCATTACAACATATTAAAAAGACGACGGCCTCAATCAAAGCAGGAGACGATTGGACCTGGGAACCGTGTTGATATGTCGTCACTTAACAAGTGGATAGACTGCATGGGTGAACTGCTCAGGCACAAAGGTCTGCTAATTAGCTGCACAGAAAGCTCTAATATGTCACATAATTGCATCAAACTACTCCAAAAGGCACCAACTCAGCACAAACACTGCAGACGTGGTAAGTAACAAGTTACATAAAATATAATCATCACATCTGTACATTTGTCTTGATGGCAATAAAAAGCACTAGAGGCTGTTACAGCTATAAAGAACTGACAAAAAAACTTTTAGAAAGTACATAGAACTCACAGTTTACTGTCCCAGTGTTTACCACACACACACAAACACAAAAAAACCCAGTTTCTTTCTTTTTTCTTTTTTTTGGCAGAACACATGGATTTTCCTCAATAATACTGGTTGCATTTTTTATTAGTGTTTCCATCTTTTATAAGTTTCGCTCAAAATTCAAGATGCTTTATTCACGCCAAAATGTGCATCGATATCTACAGACTGGAACAGTGACTTTCCAAATCAGAAGTCATTTCATGATTGTGATGTGATTTTGCAGCAGACTCGAGTCTCTAATGTCAGACTGCTGCAGATAACTCCTCGGCCTGATGACAGTTCTGAACTGCTCCATATATTTCAGTGTGGTCTGAATGACACAGAATAATGGATGCCCTGCTTGAATGTCATCTGCTAATGGATTCCATCAGCCTGCACAAATTGGTACAGATGGTTTTGTAAAGGTTTGGAGACTCTCCCACAACAACAAGAGCCAGGTAGTTTTCAAAACATCTGTCTCTTAATGTGACAGATGACAAATATCTGATGCCACCTTCGGCTTTTTAAATTAGTGGACAGTTAGGAATGAATAGAACAGCTTGAGATTTTCTGTAAGAAAGGTACTGTGTCCATCCAGCCTGATAGTTCACAGCACCTAAGTTCAAAGGGAAAGTCATCACTGTCTGTTTTAATGCACGCTGATTTCTACCCGCAGAATACAGACCTTGCCGCTGTCATGGTAGACAAAGATATTTCGGGTGCTGTAGTCTTTGAGGTAGGTGATCTGCAGGCCGTTGGGGTTTCCTATCTTCTCTGGCTGGAAGGTTGCATTGATGGTGTCCACTTTTATCACTGCTTTGGGCTCCTTAGCCTGCAGGAGACGATAAAGAAACGAGTGTGTGTTTGTGCTAAATGCACAATAAGTACAGATCTAATGAGTCATGCAATTTTCATTGATAAGGTGAAGCCGTATGATTTTATAAGCCAAGAGTTGTTTGACCAATTCTTTGCATATGTTTTACAGTTGTTTAATATAGTACTTTATGTATTATCTATAACATTTTTAATATATAATTTTTTTAACCATGGGTGTTGTTACTTGTTCCTGCTATATGTTTAAAAACAGCATTAATTGTAAAATATAGTATTTTTCTCTTTTAATTTAATCTATGGGTTGCGTAACAACAATATATTACTTTGTTTGTAATAAACAGAAATCTACAGTACACATTACCTTCACAGTCCCTGTAACGCCTCTTGTGAACACACTGTGATAAACTACTACAGTGAAAGTCAAAGAAATAAATTTGGGATTTAGGAGGTGATGTGCTGCAAAAAATAGTGCTGCCATCACAAGTCATAAATACAGAGCATATGAAAATCCACTCTTGTTAATCACGTTTTATAGAAAAGGCCTCAGAGAATCCAAACAGAAATTATCGTGTAATTTTCTTTTGCGGACATTGATTAATGAACATTTCTCTCCAAGACCCGCTGTAAAATAAAAACAAGTAAATCTCTGGGACAACTCAAACTCGTCCTCTTGATTTTACAGTTATCAACTGGCATGGTAATAAAAAAGAACTTTTTTTGCCATTGCTGAACTAGAAAAAATGTGTGTTTATGCACTGAGTGTGCGTATGGTATCAAGGCCTGAGCCCATATTTTGTTTTGTATCACTGCATTCAAAGCTATTATGTACAAATCAGTCCGCATCACTGATAACCATCATCTCTAAGACTGACACTAATCCCAGCAAACATGTTTGTGGATGCTGTGCTCTAATCTTCCCTGACTTGAATTTAGATGGGCATCTATGGAAGCAGAACCTAGGTCTGTGTTTCCTCTGTCCTTGACTTCCACACACAACAAGTGCAGCTATGGCTATTTGCTATTTGACAATCAATTACAATTACCCTGCTTGGTTTGAGTTTTGCCCCGTGAGCATGATAAATCAGCAAGAAAAAGGGAACCTGGCTGAGGAGCAGCCAGTTGGGCCTGAACATTTTGAATACCTTAAGATTCTCCTGAGTTCCAACCAGCTCAAGGCTTTAAAAATTAAAGCAACACCTTTAATTTGACCACTTCTACCCCAAAATACATCCCTTTCACAAATCCCTTTCCAATCTGTGCACCTCGCTTATGACAGTGGCAGACTAAAGCAGTTAGGAGACAGAAATTTTAAGAAATTTAAAGAAAATAAAATTTAACAAAATGCTCCTGGGAAGGGTGAAATAAGAGGTGCCGATGCACCTCAATGAAAAAAAGATGTGGCTAAGGGAAATACTTAGCAAGTTCACTCTGAGAATACCAAGTAATAAAAAAAGAAAAAACCTACAGGAAAAAAGACATCTGCTCACCCTAAAACACAACCAAAATCCATCTTAAAACTCTTCTTTTTTTCCCCAAGTATATTATTCCCCCTTCCCCTGAGCTGGTTTACTGTGACAAACAAAGTGCTCCCAGTGCTTCAAGGCCTAATTGGTTTGGGTGGTACACAGCTTAGTGAATCAGCCACACTGACAGAGAGGACAGACTGTTGGCTAAGCTTGTCTGAGCATGCATGAATGCAGCAGAGGGTGCGAGTACTCATTTTGCTTCCTCTTGGTAGGTATACATATTTACAAAGACGGCTATGGGTATGCGCAATGAAATACTGAAACACAGCATCACAGTCTTTAAGTGTATTTGTGTTGTGGCTGTATGTGTGGGAGCTGCTACCTGCACATGGCTGAGACAAAAGTCTCATTTCAAAATGCTTACGTCATATTTGGTAAAATACTTCAGAGTCCCCTCCATCTCTGAAAGGACAAATCGCCTGCTGAGGAACTGTCCGTTGTCCCGCCCTCTTTTCATCAACATGCCATCTCTAATTCCTGCAGGAAGCCAGCAAAGGTCAATCATGGGTGTGAATGTGTTTTAACACGCATGCAATATGTGTGCGCAGTTATGCATCTGTGCACTCACCTTCTTCATATGTAAGGTTTCCAGGCTCACAGAACTCTTTCCTCTCGTACTTTGCTCTTATCCACTGCTCCCTCAGCACTCTGAACACACAAACAGGTGAAACTAACACCTATAAAAGCACACTAACAGCTTTTTGCACTTTGTGAACAGGACTAACACTAAAAAGTAAAAGCACATGCTGGCATTTTAGTGTCCATGTTAAAAATGTCACACATCATGAATTATGTTTTACTTAGAATATCTACTTTTCCACCCAGTTTTCTCACTATAAAAAAATATTGCAAAGACTGTCAAGCAAATATAACAACCTAGCAAAAGAAGCCTGGTATAAAATAACATTTAACAAGAAATTTCACATGTCATCACCAGAGTGTGTGACAAAATGTATCCCACCCAACAGCTGCCTCCTTCCTTGGATAAAATCCCCTAACCACACAGCACTGTGGGATCAGCAGTGCCATTTCTCTCCCATATCATTCCATCTATTTTCTTCCACTTATCCAGTTCAGGGTGTTATGAAGAGCAGCACGGTGGAGCAGTGGTTAGCACTGTCGCCTTGCAGCAAGACGGTCCTGGGTTTGACTCCACTATGTGGTTGGAGCCTTTCTGTGTGGAGTTTGCATGTTCTCTCTGGGTGCTCCGGGTTTCTCCCGCAGTCCAAAGACATGCATGGGGTTAATTGGTGATTCTATGCCCATAGGTGTGAATGTGAGTTTTGCTGTGTTATCCCTGCAACAGACTGGAAAGGGTGTGCCCTGCCTCTCGCCCTATGGGAGCTGGGATAGGCTCCAGCCCCACCTGTGACATGAATTGGATAAGCGAAAGAAAATGGAGATTTGAGCTAATAAATTTGTGAAAATGACTCAGCTCTGTAAGGTGTTTTACAGCATCATGGACCACAGTGAATGATTTTCACTCAAGAGTGTGGCTGTTCTTCTCTATCGGCCCTTCAGCACCATCAGTTGCAAAGCCAACAAACTGTGTGCGTAACATTCCTTCAGAGATGCCCTCATAGCTAGACTTTCTAACTGTGGCAGCCCCTGTGCAGAACTCCAATTCAGTTTAAAATACTGCACAGTGATGCATGCGTTTACTGTACGCGCATGGCACAGTAAGAGTGTCTTCATTAACATACAGACCGCTCAGGTTCAGACAGTAACTAATGGGCTGTGTTCTTCTACACATTGTACATCTCAACTGTTTATATGGAGGAATAGTTTGTCATGAAGCACCTCTTTGCTGTGCTCCACCTGAGTCCACCCTGGTCCCTGTACAGTGCTACATGTCTGAGATAGATGGCATCACATTTAACAGTTAATCGTGGTATTATCGCAAACAGATTGAATGTAAGTGCCAAGTTGGCCCAGTTCACTGACTCAGTTTTATCGCCATCTTGCCCCACCAAGGTCAGTCTGAAGATGGAAACTGACTGTGAGTGGTCTCAGACTTGGACCCCATCTTTAAAGTGACCATTTCAAAGGCAAGGAGATCACAAGAGTCAGAATAAATTTGGAGTCCTAATTCTAGTGTGTGGAATGACTTGCAGAGGCAAACACTTCACAGGCACACTCTCAACTTGACCAAGCTTGAGCAAACCAGCCAAGTAGAAAAGCAAAAAAAAAAAAATCCCTGATAACAAACATCTCCAAGAACACATGAATTACTGCCAAAGGTGCTCCTGCAGAGAGTGCTGCCACAGGAACTGAATAGGTGTTCATTTTACACTGAAAGCTTTCAAAGCTGAGTACATGGAGATCACAGTGCAACGCATCTTGCAACCTTAAAGACGTTATTTCCAAACATCTCAAAAGCAACACATTAGCTTTGAAGGGAAATGAGAACATGGATTTACGCAGTTCCATGTAATGTGCTAACAATCACAGGTGAGCGTTTTGAGCATATCAGTGCTCACCTACAAAGTACACTGTTAATTATGATTTAGTCCGATAAGTTAGACCAATTTAGACCGGCTGACAAACACTTCAAGGGGAAGAAACAACACAACATACACACATATTCCTAAAAAAAAATACCTAATTTCTTTATGCAAGCACATGCGTGCACATTTTTTTCCAAAAACATTTACGTGTTCAAAAGAAGTTATATGAGTGCGGTATATGTGTTGCTATGGTTACTCACTGGCAGTCCTTGTGGCTTGGTTTGTAATAGTAGACTGGAACAGCGGCCTCATATTTGCTCTTCATCAGCTCATTGCCATTCTCAGCCATGAACTAACAAAACACACACACACATGCATGAAATAGACAGATTATTCCAGGGTGAATGACATCTTGGCAGAGCAATAGACAGTTTTACAGCTAAAGGACAAATGTTTCATCTCCTCAG
The DNA here is from genome assembly GCF_007364275.1 of Archocentrus centrarchus. NCBI lineage: Eukaryota > Metazoa > Chordata > Actinopteri > Cichliformes > Cichlidae > Archocentrus > Archocentrus centrarchus. Next base: position 6,574,162 of record NC_044346.1, read on the forward strand.
CAGAAGCATTAAATTCCTAGAATAAATCTTCAGTGATGTTACAGGAAAACGGTTTAAGTTAAGGGAAGATAACAAATGCAGCGACTATCTTAAGGTGCAGATGTGTAAAGAACTCACATCATTTATTATCTGATTTTCAGGATGCGACCTGTGCAACAAGTCCAGTTGTGAAATTTCCTAAATATTCCACAGTCAGCTGTGGGAATGACAGCAACTCAGCCATGAAGTGTTAGCCCACATAAAATCACAGAGTGGGGTCAGTGGATGCTGAGGTGCACAGTAAACAGAGGTCACCAACTTTCTGCAGAGTCAGTCGCTACAGACCTCCAAACTTCATGTGGCCTTCAGATTAGATCAAGAACAGCGTGTAGAGAGCTTCATGGAATGGGTTTCCACGGCCAAGCAGCTGCATCCAAGCCTCACATGACCAAGTGCAATGCAAAGTTTTGGATGCAGCAGTGTAAACTGGACTCTAGAGCAGTGGAGATGTGTTCTCTGGAGTGATGAATCACTCTTCTCCATCTGGCAATCTGCTGGATGAGTCTGGGTTTGGTGGTTGCCAGGAGAACGGTACCTGTCTGACTGCATTGTGCCAAGTGTAAAGTTTGGTGGAGGGGGGGGCTGTGGTGTGGGGTTGTTTTTCAGGAGTTGGGCTCGGCCCCTTAGTTCCAGTGAAAGGAACTCTTAATGCTGCAGCATACCAAGACATGACTGCACACCAGTGCACAAAACAGGCCCATAAAGACATGGATGAGCCAGTTTGGTATGGAAGAACGTGATTGGCCTGCACAGAGTCCTGACCTCAACCTGATAGAACACCTTTGGGATGAATTAGATCAGAGACTGTGAACCAGGCTTTCTCATCTAATTTTATTAAATGTTATTAAATTTATTAAGTCTTCCTAATCACAAAGGTCATAAAGGCCTGGGTTATTAACTGGGCTAGCACCTGATAACTCCTGTTTCTTGGGAATACATGATTAACCAGCTAACCAGCCCTGGCTCAACAGCCAGGAGGAAAACAAGTAAAAGAACCTGTATCTCATGGTCCTCCCAGCGGGACAGGGTCAGCGATTTGACCTTGCTGATTTCAGAAATGTTGCGGTGGATTCCAGAGCAGGACAGACAGAGGAACACTCCCAGGGTGCAGGAGCCCCAGTTAGGGTCTGCAGACAGAAATACATAGAGAACAGTTACAGTATGGTAGGGTTGACAGAACAGACAAAATCCCAAACTTAATCAGATATTAGAAAGGAGATACATGTGGTAAAAAGTGAGAGGCTGGATTCAGATGAACATTACTGCTGTTTTATTTGCTGTCAATTTTTCCAGCATCACAGTAACTGACAAATGAAAATGTCCCTTCAGGCTAGTAAAAACCAACCAGTAGTGTCAACACTGTGCATGCTTATTCTTACACTTTGAAACCAAAAAAATGTTTGCTTTAAACATCAAGGGGAAATGTCTCTATGCTCCAGCATTTTAGGACCAATACATCCACAACTAGTTGTTATTTCTGGGGGGTGCATGTTCATCCTTACAACTTGGCAATTTATGGGTTTTCTCTTTGAGAATTCAGCTTAATGCATCACTGCTGAAAAGCACAACAAGATGGTGCCTCCTTCCATTTTTGTTGTGACAAAGATTCTCAACATGCCACTGTACATCATTACTACAAGGTACTAATGCAAGCTAGCAGTGTATTGATACATTTTACTGACAACATTGAAACGGCAGACTGTAATTTCAATACGTCACCCTTTATGGCCCTACCATGTTGGCTTTTGGAGCAGAAATGACCTCGTTTGCAGGGGGGAGGTTAAGTTATCAGTAAATGCCAGCAAGCTTGATTAGCAAGCTGCATCCATAAAGTGTGTGGGTGCAATGCACAGAGACACACACCTGCCAGTTAGTGCTCAGTAACAGATGAATAAAAAAAACACTGAAGCATAAACTTCTTGGATGAACTATACTGCGCAACAAGCCGTATTATTTATCAGGATATCCAGTAAAATGCTTCAAAAGGCACCGATAACCCAAATACAGATGCAAGGTTCAGCTAAATGACTCAGATTAGCCGAGGTGAGGCCCAGCAGACACCTATCAGCTACAACAGCCTGCATCAGCATCCACTCAATGTAGCCACTCTCCAACTTAAGTGGCAAAATCTAAATAGGTGAGCTACTTATTTTCTTTTCTTTTCTTTTCTTTTTTGTGTGTGTACCAGGCTGTAAACATGTGTTTAAACACTCTAATTTTGGGCACTTTAACATGCGAGTCTATGGGGACTCACTTACTTTTGGAGCCAGGCCTCAAGAGCCCACTCCAGGAATTTCTGGCAAACCTTGCACCAAACACTCCAAGTTTGGGAGTGGGAGTGGATGTAGTGCTTCCCACCCAACGTTGCAAAAAATTTTCGCACATCACTTATCCCTACAACATGCTTCACATCAGACTCACACTAAACAGAGGAAAGCATTTTGCCCAAATCGATATAAACCTCGTGTTCACAAGCATTATTCAAATCTCTGAGCTTCCAACCAGATCAGTGCTACACAGTGACAAGCCAGAAATCTATGTGTCCAATTTACCTGCCCTACCTCCTTTAAACTCAAAGATACAAGAAAGGTTTCCTTTGTTCTCACCACACCTTTCTTATCTTTTTGAGAACCTTTACAACTTCCCAGCAAACAGAGCTGGTTTGTGTGAGAGAGGTTCGGCCTTATCAGTATAAATCACAGATGTCTGAGCAGAGAGGGCAGTGTTTAATTTCCCAACCGTAGAAGGCAGATTAGAATATAATGTGCCTGGCTGGTTAATACTCGTGCCTAATTTTTGCCACATCAATGTTCCACAATGGCAGAGACAGCTGAATAAAAATGCACCAGCCCACATGTGGACGGGCCATCAAACACACAAAGGGATTCTCTTTACCCTCCAAAAATGAGGACACATAGGAAATAAGCTTGAAGGTAGCCAGAGCAGTCGACTCTGGGAATCTGACAGTAAAAACGATCTTTGAGCAAGGAAATTCCTCTAAACAAAGATGTGGAGATGACGAAATCAGGCCTGACAGAGATACATATCTCTGCTACATGACTCCAGGGCATACATTCAGTGATTCTACTTTTTTTTTTTTCCTGACATACTGAAATGAATTACAGGCTGTGCATCATGACTCCCAGCATACTGTAACACAGACAAAATATAGTACCAACATATTTGGGCAAAAATAGCCTTGTGCCATTTTATCTGCCACAGAACTGCAGGATAGTCCTGAACTGTACCACATTCAGCACATCACAGGATCTGCTTTAGGCTTTAGAGCTCTCCACTTTGTGCTGTTTTTTTTTTCATAGATGGCTCTCCATTTGCTTTCCCTAACAATCAACATCCCACTAGAAAACTTTATTATTATTTTCTTAAACTCACAACTCATGTACAGATATTTCCTCTTTATAAACTCATTTCAAATATGTCCCCATTTTTTAATAGTTTGCATTAAAAAAGACCATCCGGTAGACCTCCACTGCTGGGCTCAACTAGATAAGGGTGTGTGCAAGTCCTTCACCGCTGCATGTCAAGACATGATCAGCGATGAAGCTTTCTTCTTCTTCTTCCTGCACTCTTCACATCACTTGACTGCTTCAGCTGCTACCTTCAAGACTTTCAGGGAAACTCCTCCCTCTGTTTCTGGTTCTGGCTCACCTTGTCACAGATTTACGGCCAGGATACCGCCAAACATGCCTGGAACTTTTTCCTTTGATATCTTGTAAAGTCTAATCAAGTAGATCATTTTTTATGATAGTGTGATTAAAATTAAACAGACATTAAAGTGCGCTTTAATAAACAGCCTGACCAACAGCGTATGACAGTCTGAGTTCCCCCTTTATACTATTTTATAGATAATGAAGGCATGTTTTTTTTCTACCTACCTGGTGCGCCACAGTCTGCGCAGGCGTCATTTCCAGGTCTCCGCAGGATGTCTTTGAAAGCTCGGGTCGCTCTTTCATTTGCCGACATTTCAGCGAGCAAAAGTGTAATTCCTCCGCTTTCAGGGAGAGGTAGAGGCTGGGGGCGCCGACTAGTCGAAAAAGGGAAAGGTGTGTCTGCTTGTGGTTTCACTCCCCTACTTGGGGTTCAGGCAAGTTCGCACAGGTGCGCCTCCAAATGCAGAAGAAAAAAAAAAAGCCTTAAACGAAACAAAACTCCGGGCTTCTTCACAAAGTTTCCTCAAAAAAAAAACAAAGTCCGATATTTTCTTTGTTTGCTGAGACCCAGAGCTCACTGGTGACACCCTTCAGGTGGTCTGCGTGGTGCGTCCTCGGAGTTCTGCAGCCAAGTTACCTTTTACTGCCTGGGACTGGCTGTGCGGAGCGGATGGCAATGAAAGAGTACACTAGGAAGTGAAGCGCAGACATTGTTGAAACTTGCTTTTCCGCATAATTCGAGGTTAGCTTGCATACCGCACCGGCGCCAACTCTGTGCGCCTCATTTTTTACCTTCAAGGCGCATTTTGAATTATGATAAAGTACTTGTGAGATTATTGAACTGACCTAATGTATAATGATGTTGCCATGAGGTTTTTTTTTGGTTTTTTTTTGATGAATTTTTATAGTTTTATCAGAAATCACTCAGTGCAACAAGTGTATGGGTTTATCGTTTAACCGAGTCCCCAAACCATTAAATGCATATGAAATGATCCTGTTATTTTCCAATACAAAGGAGTGAAGACACAGTTTTGGTTATAACATAGGGTTTGGTCCTCACCTCACCTTCCACTTATGGCAAAGACATTCTGAGATCTAGTGACAACTATGAAGCATATCAGACTTATAAATAATGAAAAGATACCTTGAGGTTACATTTAAATGTATGCCTGTATTACACTGAAAAGCCTATCACAGATATGCACCTGCAGCTTTGGGGTAAACTCTTCTTTCTTCAACAGACCATCATGTTTAAAAAAAAAAGAAAAAAAAAGATGTGTAGAATTTGACTAGAACCTCATTGAACACCTTTGGCCTCATCACTCATGTTGTTGTAACTGAATGCCAGAAAATCCTGCAGCCAGGCTGCAAAGATTTGGTAAAAGGCAAGAGTGGACGCTGTTAAAGCACACAGTTTAAAGCCCGTGCCTTGCAAATTAGAAGTCAGCCACCACATGTGCATCTAATATTTGGGGCCACGTGTGTCTTTTGTAAAGTTAATAATAAAAAAGAAAATGCTAACTTAAACAGACAGATTTACCACTGCATCCATTTTGTTCTATAGCTTCTTGTAGCTCCATATTTGGCCTTTAGATGGCAACAGTCTACCATATTTTTTTTTGCACACAGGAATACTAGGATTTCTCCTGTACCTTTGTAGCCTAATATAATGGGAGCATCAGTGAAAAGGTGACGCCTGAAAGATGCTCAGGCTGGTGGGAAAGTCCCTGATAACACTACAAATCAGCACCTCAGAAGTCGTCCCGTTACAAATGTAAATGATAATCTGTAGAAATATAGTGGTAGAAATAAAATAAAAAAACAGTGTTCTATCTTTGATGTAAGTTCCTTTGTGCCTGAGCAGTCACTCTCCTAACTTGGTTGCCTAAGTGAGACAGATTAGGCAGATTTGACAGTCAGTGAGGACTTGATGTCATTTTGCAGTACCGGATTTTCCCTGTGACAGCAAAAGGCTAATGCCCCTTTACTGAGCTCATTTGTCAACACCATTCCAGCAGACAGTCGTTTGTCTATTTTCTAGCAGCTCAGTCCCTAAAATCCGTTCTCTCTGTCAGTCGTGGAGTTGGAATCTGAAAACTGTTGAGTTGTGTGTTTGCTTTGCGCCAGCTAATTGATTCAGAGCAAAATTTGTGTCAGAGTAGGACAAGTGTGTCACGTGCTGAATGAGTAACCTCAGTCAAATAATTTTTACAGACATAAATGAATGAAGGATATGAATTTGTTGGTTTGAATTAAAGTAGTAAGTGTTGTGTCCCATTGTGTCTTATCTGTTATTTTCATGTTTGACTTTATACCTCTAACCATCAGGCAACAATGGATTAAATGTCTGAGTGAGTCATTCCTGATGTCATTGTGTTTTATGCAGGAATGCGTATTAAACCTCTTTACATGGCTTTTGTTTCTTTGTGCTAAAAGCAGTTAACAAAACACATATCATCACAATCATTGCTTGTTACTTCTCCCCAAAAAATAATTTGTTTCAATAATACAATTTATTTTTTAACTGAAGGTATATTTGAGTGAATTGCAGTACTGTGCAAAAGTCTCGAACCACCCTCATTCCTCTATGTTTTGATTCCAAGGAACCAGATACTGTTGTAAAGTTTTAAAGTGGTCCTGAGGAAGAGTTCTCCAGCTTTCTGAAGGTCTGTCAGAGGTTTTCTTTGGACATTGGCTGCTTTTTCGCTCATTTTCAGTACAGTCCTCGTACCTGACCATTTTCAGGGGAATGTTTTTTTGTTTATTAGGCCACTTTACACTGGCCTATGAATCATTGAAAAATCATGAATCATTCCTAAAAAAAAAGGCACCTAACACAAGGGAAGAACCAGTGTTGTGTCTACGCATAAACAACTTAGCAAGGAACCACTTTTAAATTATACCTTTAGAAACTTTATTACTAGTAGTCACAAAAAAACACATAATTTGTTCCCATTTCTTTGGTTGAATCTACAAAAAAAAAGGAAAAACCCATCTTTGGTTGAATCTACAAAAAAAAAGGGCCAAAGATAACACAATCTGACTGGCTATATTTACAATTTTTACTGTAAAATAATAAGAAAATAACAAGAAAACTTGGCATGGTGAGCAGTATGTACTTCAAAATTCAAGGAAACTGAAAAAAAAATTTAAGGAACCCAAATTTGAAATCTTTTGGTTCAGGAGAAATGTGCAAAAGTGAGCATCGACAGCCATCTGTGAAACATGGTAGCGGTTCTGTCATGGTTTAAGGGTTCTTTTCAGTCAGTGGTGTTGGGGATCTCGTCAAAACGGATGGATAAACACAGAAAAGTGCAGTCATATTTTGTTCCACCATGCAATACCATTTCGAAAGCAATATGATTGGCAGCAGCTTCATTTTTCAGCATGACTGAGCACACAACAGGATACTAAAACTGTTGAAGCAATGTGGGGTCATTTTGACAGAGAAAGCAACAAAAGGCAACCAGCATCCAAAGAAGAGCTTCGAATGTCCTTCAAGAAGCCAGGAGAACTATTCCTGAAGACTGCTTAAAGAAATGACAAGAAAGCAGCCTAAGAGGGTTGGAGAATAAAGGTGGTCACACCAAATATTGACTTTCAGTATTGTTAGAACTGTATAAACTGTGCAATTGTATGTATATACTCTGTTTCCATGTACATGTGCACAGGTTTCAATAAATCACTGCATCAATTTCCCATTTTCCTAGCAAAAAATTTTTTTTCTTGTGATTCAAGACTTTTGCACAATACAGTATGCATTACAGCATGCTAGTATATTTGAACACCAAAATATAGATGAATTTGTGATTCTGTAATACAACAAATTACAAAGAAGGCATCATGGTGACGGTGTTCTCCATCCTTTATTACTCCCTTGCTATATCTAAACCAACATCTTGTATTTAATATTCATAACATTCTCTACTGAAAATAAAATTTATTGTAGTGAAATATCTGAAGGCTGTAGCTATTAAAAGCGGATACCAAATGCTTAATTTCTGAATAATTACTGACAAAGTACAATAAAAATACAGTTAAATGTTAAGAAATTCCATAATCATTGCCACACCAAATTTGAAAATGTTGTAGGAAAAGTAGAATACATATGAGGAAACATTACAATTAAAAATAAAAGAAACGGCACAATTACAATAGGGCCTTCGCACGTTTAGTGCTCGGGCCCTAAATATCCCAGTGCCACATTTAAATAGAATTCTTGGGCGATGTGACTCCACTCGGTCACTTGAAGGTTAATCGCCTCGGCTGACACTCACTGCCCCCCCGTAGTCTGCTTAACCATGAAGCTGAAGGTGACAAAATGCATTGCAGTCTTTATAGCTTAATTACATTTTGACAGTCTCATGTGTGGTTGTAAATCCCCCTTATCTGTAACAACAACTGGAGCTAAAAATGCCCACTGTATCCCTTTTCTGTCCCTCCCTCTGATGATTTATATGCACGCAGTTGGTGGCATTTTGAAGCTCGCTGGGTATGACAGGGACTAAATGGCATGAAGTTCAGGCCATTAGTATGTGTCTTGCTGGGTGCTGCTGACATATCGTGCCCTGCCCGTAGACCTGCCTTTGAGTCTGTGATGTATAGCAACAGGAGTTGACCAAGAAAGTTGTAATCAATGTGGACTGATGAATAAACTGTTGAAGACTTTTCATTTTTAACAATTCTCAACTCTGACGCTGTGTCAAGAAGTCCAACAAACACGAGGCAATCAGAAGCTGGCAGAAACTGTACTGGCGGGCATCAGGTATAAAAGCAGGAATAAAAACACATCAAACCAGTTTTGAAAAGCTGTCATTCACTGAACTCGCAGCCTCACCAGGACTGAGCGCCTAAAGAACAAGTTTATCAAGGAGTGTAAAGGTAAATAGTACAAATCAGACTAACAGGATCATATTTAACACAACACATGATATGTAAATATAGCACTCTGAACGGACTGCTAGACCATTCTAAAACAAATAGGCTGTCTTTCAAAATGGAACTGCTGTTTAGTGATGGCGTTTGCCTGACATGTGTTTTGTCTGTTGTGTGAATTACAGTAAAATACCACAGTCTTTGCCTGTATGGTTCCACACCAGCGGGGGTTCTTGACTCAGAAAATGCTTCTATAAGGTTCTTTGTTTTGTATTTTAGTTCCTGGATGCTGCTGTAAACCAGCCTTCCTCAGTTCAGAGTGTTACAGAACGTTCGGTAATGCAGAGCTATTGTAATGACTCTTCAGCAGGCCTCATTAAATGAGGTCTGGTGGGTGTTTGTTGCGACATCCACTGCACATTTAAGCTGATGTGACTGCAGCACTGCAGCTCTGCCACTTTGTGTTCAATAAGAATAATGTTCTAAACAGGTTACAATTCAAATAAAAACATGCATAACAGTTAAACTGCCAGAATAGCAATTGTCCAATCATATCTTAGCATAGGGGAGCCTTTTTCCTAGAGCTGGACTCTTACTAATAATTATGAAAATTCTCTCAATAATGACGATGGAATATACAATAAATGTACCTGTTCTATTTGGTTAAGTCCTCATATGTAAAGGTCCTCTGGTAGGCTGTTAGGGTTATGTAGTATTCGAAAGGTAAAAACTGAGTGATGATAAAGACAGTCATCCACATATGACACGGAAATTGTTGCAAAGAGTGCTCCCCCAGTAACTGTAATTTGGAAATAGTTTGGATTCCCAAAGCCGTGTAAGTAGTAGAGCAAGAAGTGCTGGTGACCTGCGCCCACAAAGATGGAAAACGTCCCTTTGAAAAAATAATCTTCCAATGTCACCGAGTAGTATTTAGAAAACAAAAAGTCTGCGTTCTTGCACCGCTGTACCACAAAAGCTTGCTAAGAAACCTCTTGTGGTAACTTCAGTTGCTTTGTCTTATTCAGACCTGCAGCTCTTTATCTGTCACTTTGTACGCTGCAATATACTTATGAATATATTCTTATTTGGTTATTATTATGTGTAATATTCTGTACATTAACTAGCCCCAACACTAAATAACATGAATCATCTCATTGCAATGAAATGTTTTACTTCTAAGCTTTCAGTTGCAAACCTAGCTCACCTTCCCATGCCACCAGCACTCCCCAACAGCAGAACAATGATTCACACTGCAAAAACTGTTCAGTAACATATTAAGAAACATACAAAAATAGCCCAGGGAGTTGACCTGTCCCCCCCAAACTCTTCACATTATGATCCAATCAAGCAAAAGCGTGGTCCAGAGAAGCCCTACTCTGCAACACACAGGGCTCCACTGCCACTGCCCAAACTGTGGTGCTACAGGACAACCCCAGAGCTCCTGCGTCCATAGCCTGACAGGTGAGCACTGTTGATGACACAGCCTGTAATTTTCAATAATATCAACTGTGCAAAGAATCAGGTCAGTAATTAAAAACTAATGGATAGTTTCCAATTCTAACAGAATGTTGATTTGTTTCAGTACTGAGGTGAATAAATTAGTAATTTCTCCAATTTGAAATAAAAAAGGTCCCCAGTGGAGTGCATTCCCACCTGTATTACCAATCAAAGCGCACTGTGTAGATCCTCCAGGTCTAACAAACCTGAATGTGTTTCCTCCCAAGGTGAGGCCAATAATTCTACTGCCAAATCTATTCACTCATCTGCCTTCACACACATATGAACTTGAGTAACATCCCATCTTTAATCCATAGGGTTTAATATGATGTTACATCCTTTGCAGCTTCAACTCTTCTGAGAAGGTTTTTCACAAGGTTTAAGAGTGATCATGGGAGCTTTTGACCATTCTTCCAGAATTGTATTTGTAAGGTTAAACACTGATGTTGGATAAGAAGGCCTGGCTCACAGTCTCTGCTCTACTTCATCTCAAAGCTGTTCTGTCAGGTTGAGGTCAGAGCTCTGCAGGCCACTCGAGTTCTTCCACAGCAAACTCTCTCGTCCGTGTCTTTATGGACCTGCTTTGTGCACTGGCGTGCAGTCATGTTGAAACAGGAAGGGGCCATCCCCAAATTGTTCCCACAAAGTTGGGAGCATGAAATTGTCCAAAATATCTTGGTATGCTGAAACATTAAAAGTTCCTTTCACTGGAATTAAGGGGCCGAGCCCAACTCCTGAAAAACAGTCCCGCACCATAATCCCCCCTCCACCAAACTTTACACTTGGCACAATGCAGTCAGATAAGTATCACTGTCCTGGCAACCACCAAACCCAGAGTCATCTATCCAATTGCTAGAGTCCAGTGGCAGTGTGCTTTACACCACTGCATCCAATGCTTTGCTTTGTGCTTGGTGATGTAAGGCTTGGATGCAGCTGCTCAGCCATGGAAACCCATTCCATGAAGCTCTCTACACACTGTTCTTGAGCTAATCTGAAGGCCACGTGACGTTTGGAGGTGTGTAGCAATTGACTCTGATCCTGTCATGGTACTGCGCTGGAATTCACTGAGCTTCTGAGAGCAATTCATTCTTTCACAAATGTTTGTAGAAGCAGTCTGCATGCCTAGGTGCTTGGTTTATACACCTGTGGCCATAGAAGTGATTAGAACACCTGAATTCAATTATTTGGATGGGTGAGTGAATACCTTTGGCAATATAGTGTAGGAAACACATTCAGGTTTGGTTTGGTAGACCTGTTAGCGTGTGTGTGTGTGTGTGGGTGTGTGTGTGTGTGTGTGTGTGTGTGTGGTGTGTTTGTGTGTGTGTGTGTGTGTGTGTGAGAAAGAGCGAGAGAGAATTGGCACTAATGACTCTATGTAATCATCTAATCAGGGTTTGATGTGCAACAACAAAACTTGTTTCTGTGTGTTTATTGCTCCTCTAATACTGATTTGAGGAGTGGGGGCTTTCTGTGGCACATATGCAGAAGTCCTTTTTGTGCTTTTTTTCAATTTTTTTTTCAAAAGAGCAGACTTACTTTGGTTGATGTGCCTGTATCTTTTAAACAGGTAGTGGTACAGACTCTACTGAAACGCCCTGGCCTGGATGCATCCTTGTTGTCCAGTTTTAGACCGATTTCAAAGCTTCCTATTATTTCTAAAATTTTGGAAAAAGTAGTGGCCTCACAGCTGCAATCTTTTTTAAACGCACAACATTTTTTAAGCATTTCAGTCAGGCTTTAAACCATTTCATAGTACTGAGTCTGCACTTTTGAGACTTTTTAATGATATTTTAATAACTGCTGACTCTGGAGACTCTGTCATACTTGTACTTTTAGATCTCACAGCAGCTTTTGACACAGTAGCTCATAATATTTTAATTTCTCACCTAAAACATTATGTTGGCATTCAATACTGCCTTGGAGTGGTTCAAGTCATAGCTGACTGACAGAAGTTTTTCTGTTGCTGGCAGTAAATTTTGTTCGTCATCTGTCTCCCTCCCATGTGGTGTACCCCAAGGATCCATCCTCAGGCCCCTTATTTTATAGTATTTATTTACTTCCCTTTGGCTCCATTATCAAAAAACACAATGTCTCATTTCATTTTTATGCCGATGACTGTCAGATTTACCACTGAAATGCAATGACCTAACTCCTTCAGACTTTTGTTAGAAAGTCTTAAGGACATCAGAGCGTGGCTGGCTCTGAATTTCTTAGATTTTAATGAAAATAAAACAGGTCATTATAAATGGGCAAAGTGGCCCAGGTGTTCTACTATCAGACCTGGGTCCCATTTCAACCTGTGTCAAACCAGCTGTGACCAACCTTGGGGTTAAAATTGACACAGCTCTTAAAACGGCCAAACAGATAAACACAGTGGTGAGAAATGGCTTTTTTCCGGCTGAGGCAGCTCTCCAAAGTTAAGCCTTTTATATCTTTTTGAGATTTAGAGAGAGTCTTGCATGCATTTGTGACCACTCGCCTTGGTTATTGTAATGCACTTTATGTCGGTATTGACCAGTGTCACTGTTGCTCTTACAAATGGTCTAGAATGCTGCTGCTCGTCTGCTGACAGGGACACGTAAATGTGAGCACATTACCCCTGTTCTTGCTTCTCTATACTGGTTGCCTGTCTATTTTAGAGTTAATTTTAAATTTTTATTGTTTACTTGTTTACTAAGTTTTGAGCAGCCTGGCTCCCATGTGCCTCTTACACATATACAACCCTCAAAGGTCTCTCAGATCGGCTGACCAGTTACTTCTTGCTGTCCCCATGTTGTGACTGAAACACTGGGGCAACTGAGCTTTTGCTGCGATGGCCCCCAAACTATGGAATGAGTTACCCCTCTATGTTAGGTTGGCCCCAACGCTAGAGGTTTTTAAGTCTCGCTTAAAAACACAGCTTTTCTCTAAGGCGTTTCAAAATTAATACTAGTTTCTAGCGAGTTTTAGCAATTTTGGGCACTTTTTTGTCTTATTCTTTTCAGTTTTATTTATTGTATATATTAATGTTTAATGATTACTGTTCTTGTTATTTTTCATTATTTTTAAAAATCTTTTCCTTTTTTATTATCTGTATTGTATTTTATTGCTGTCTTTTATCTGGAAAGCACTTTGTTCAACTATGTTGTCGTCTTTAAAGTGCTCTATAAATAAAGTTGGATTGGATTCAAAAAAGAAACAAAGAAAATGATTATTCATTGTTATTCAAAAAAGTAGACCATAATAAAGTAGACCATAATAAAAGGGAAAAAAGGACACACATACACATACATGAACAGACAAGCAGAGGGTTTAAATTGGAAAACCGACTGAGAGACACTGAAGGGCCAGAGAAGAAAGATAATTGAACAGAAAGAAAAGAAAACACAGGTAATGAAGATAAACTAGGGGGAAATGAAAAATGAGGTGCTAAAGGAGTGACACAGAGACACATCCCAAGTAAGAGACAGGAACAGCGAAGAGAGGCAGGATGGGAGAGGATTGAACTGAGAGGCTAGGCAACAGGCAAAAGGAGAACAGACAAGAACAAAGCGGAAGACCGCATATTACTCGTGGCAGACTCTGTCATGGAGTTAATGGGGTTTTGCCACTTCCTATCATCCCAGTGCCTTTTGAACCGTGGACTTTGCATACAGAAAGATCATTAACTCTCAGCTCTGCCTCCTCCAGGGGTCTTGTCTCCTCTTCATCTACAGGACGACTTGTCAGCAAAAGCCTGGTGCCTGCCCTGGAAACCCGCCCAACCCCCACCCGCAAATATGCCCAACGTACTTTATGTAGCAATACACCCGTATAAGCAGCCCTAATCACAAAGAATGAGAGTCATTCTAATTAACTGAGAGTTCGTTGATATCGTCTGCATGCACCTTACCTTGTTACATGGAGCCTATCCCAGCTGGCTAACACAGACAGACAGCCATTCACACACATTCACACCTATGGGCAATTTAAAATCACCAGTTAACCCTAACCCCAGTAAATAAATTTTAATGTGATACTACTCAGCTATAACCACTGTTGACACAAGATAATCATGTAGCTATCACTTTGGTAATTAAATGGTAATAACTTGGAATTTCCATATTTTTGACTTGTTTTCGCTTTTTTATCCCACTATTGCTACATTTTAATGGAGCTGTAATAGAAAGAATCTCTTCCCTTCAGTCGTCCACCTTCATGCTGATTCGCTACATCTGCACAGAGCCTAAACACATGCAGTTTCGTGATCTGTATGCTTTGGTATTTGATTCAACACCTGATATTTAAGAGTTTGGGGGAGGAGAAAAAGACGAACAACACCCCTCTTTTTATATCTGTGCTTGAAATTGATTCAGGAGACAACTTTTATCCTTGCATAATTCAACAGCTCGCCTCCAGTCAGATGGGTGAAGAATTAGGCAAAACAGATAAGCAAAGCAGTCTTGGCTGTGTTCCTTTTTTGTTTATCTTTTGTTTTTCAGGGGAACTGTGCCACCTGAGTGGTACATTCACATGTGCACCTAGAATACTGTGAATTATACTGTAGTCATGGGTGGTCCATCTGAGAAAGATGCAGATGCACATATGAATACTTTTAATGTCAACAGTGGATCAAATTTCTTAATGACTTGTGACATATCTCAAGGCTGCTTGAGAGTCATAACGTGACTCTCAAGCAGCCTTATTTTCACAGAGGTTTTGTTTTAGCTTATTATTTTTGGCTTTCCACCCAGAAGCTACACTTTCATCAGCTTCAAATCAAAGTGATCCTGAACCAGGGCCAGTGCCCTATCTAGAAACAGTTACATGCATTTCGACTGCATGAAATGCTGGGACCAGCAGGACACCACAAATTCTTGGGCACACAACTGAAACCATCATTGTCAGTGATTTTATGAGGAGCTCCTGCAAGAAATGTACCAACAGTCACAGATTTAGCATGCACATTCTTTTCACTATGACCTTCAAACCAGGTAAATTACCCCAACCTTTGGTACACTTTATATATTATTTGGTTCTCAGACCTATTGAACGTAGCCTAGTTCTCATGACACCTAGTTTATAGTGTCCTTTCTTGCCCTCGTGAATGGTAGCGTGCACCAAATGTGATGTCACGGCCACCGTGATGAAGACATGCGTGTATGAGTGTACTGGTCTTTACCCTCACTTCAGTGATATATCATCATAGGAGGTCAGAGATTCCCAGATTATATGGAGGGCAATGCAGCAACAGCTTAAATAGATGAGAGTTTCTGACTGAGATTGATTGCAATATGTTGACAATCTGTCTGTGTTTATAAATTAAACAGCATTATTTGCAACACCTCACCAATCTGTGTACGTGTGATTGCAGTCTGTGTCTGACAGTGATTGTTTGGAGACAGGTTTCCTCCCACCTGGTAACGTGTGCACTCACCTTGTAATCCAAAGTGGTTGCCCGGAGGTTGAGGGTGTTGTATGCTCAACCACTCATCAACCAGTTGGTCACTGCAATTATTTGCAATCAGTTGCCAAATACAAAAAAAATTCTATGCAATCACTGGGCAGCCATCGAATCTATTCTAGTCACAAAGAAGTTGTCAATTATGTGACTGAGCCGTTATTCATAAGGCTGCATGAGGTTGCTTTAGGTGAGAATGTTATAATGTCAACTTGCACAAATGATCTGTCTGCTCCTTGTCTCACATCAACTTAAATGGAAATGCAGACATAGTATTCAAATAGGAACTCTGCAGTATAGCAGCTCCATTTGCTTGGGGTAAGCAAAATAAAGTAGATGGATGGATGGATGGATGGATGGATGATACTTCATAACTTTTGAGAGTCCATTTACTTTCTTGCTTCCAATAAAAACTTTAAAGGCAGTTGGTTTCCCACAGTCTGTATCTGTGCAGTAAAGACAGAGAAGTATTGAGTTGATTATGTATTTGCGTAGGTATGTTTCATTATTCTTGTTTCTGTCTTTTATTTTGACCAAAAATAATATTACAATGTCAAACCAGAAAGATCCCTTGTTACTTTTGCTTATGAAATCTTATGAAACTCGGATACACACATAGAGCAAAAAAGATCCAACATCTCTTTCTGGATAAACAACTGTGCATAAATCCATATTCCACTCCTTCAACGGAAGGAGCAACAGACAAGGAAGATAAAGGCATCTTTGTGGGATGTCATGCAATTAATTACATCCCGGAAGCAAGAATCTGACATCTCCATTTTCAGCTCAAAACCGCCCTCTTCAACCCTAATTCATATACTTATGCTGCAATATGTTTTCCCTCCTTTTGTTTACAAACTTGCCTCTTAAAAAAAAAAAAAAAACAATTTACTGTCTATCTTTCATCACGTCTGTGCTATCACTGGACCAGATGCAGAGGGACATGCCTCAGGGATTACATGCTTTAGCTACGATTCCGGTTGAAGAGATGTGTGCCTTCTGTTTACAGAGGCACCGACAAACCTGCAGCGCGACGGCTGTGATTGTCGGGCTAGATCACGGGACTATATTCTAAGTAGTGTTTGCAGGAGTATCTAGGCTGCATTAAGAATTTTCTGACAGTTATGCAGAAATGATCAATGAACCAAATGAAAGGCAAATACAGGATACACGAAGCTTGCTAGAAGCTGCCCTCCAGTGCACATGAAAGTCAAGGTTTAGTTGTGTCAGTCAGCCAGAAGGTAAACTGAAGGGCTGAATAGATTAAGGTGCCTCACAGAACAGATATACTTGTATTTTAATCAGCTTGGCTTTTTTTGTAGGTGGTAAGGCAGTGTTTATTTTATGTACGCATACAGTATTATCTTGTTTTCACAGTATTTACACAATCAACAATAGTGATTATGTGCTGAGCTCTGGCTGCTTCCAAAATTTGGGTGACCTACTGAGAGGTGTTTCTGGAGTGTGGACTGTGCTCTGGTCATCGGTTGCTCACACTGTATATTCTTTGTAGACAGTTGTAAGTGCTTGGCTGGAAGGCACTGTTATGGCTGTTTTGCAGTAGAAACTGTCCATCTTCTGTGCTGGGGAAATTTCCTCACAGGGGACCATATGTCAGTGTCACCTCCACACAGGTGAGGGTTCTGTCTTTTATCAGCACCTGCAAGGGCAGATGTGTCAGTTACAGTGGGTGGAAACAAGTCACACGGCCATGAGTTCCTCTGTAACTACAATGAGAAGTAAAAATAAAAAAAAATCCTTCACTGTGAGGTGAGAAATGAAAGTGAGGAAAAATGAACTTTTATAAGTGTAACGGCAGCAAACGCTCATGAGCAGCAATTTCCGCATCTGTTCACACTGCAAACAAACACACAGTGATAGAGAAGTTGGGCCTGAAATAATTGCAGTTGCAATAAAATGTTAGTTTAGTTAAGTACATGATAGTAAGGTGCAAACTGCGTTCAGGCCAGAAACAACTATCCACTGCTGCTACTGCTGATAAGACATCGACTCTAATTATCTGCAAGAGCGAGACGTTTATCTCATTTACACTCAATCGGTGATGCTAACATAAAGCTAACACCGGAGACCCTGGACCTAGGATGCTAGCAAAGCTGAGGGTTGACCCCAACCAAGCAGCCCAAGTTTGATTTTTAACAGATAATGGCATGAAGTGTGGTAGCCACCATTTCTACCTGTATCTCCGCCTGCAGAAGAATTGCTCCTTGGGCTATTTTTTAACTTGCTATCAGCTTTGTGGCAATACTTAAACACTAAAGAAAGATCCTGTGTACTCATTGGGATAGATTTGTTTAACATATTAGTTTTTCTTTGGCTTCTTCAGAATTACAGCTCTCCATCCATCACCAGCTGAACAGCAGCAACAATGGGAAATATTCTCCTCGTATTAGTAACAATTTAGCTCATTTAGCAGTGAATTGAAATTAAAAACAATAACACTGTATACAGGCATGCCTTGTTTTATGTGAATATATTGTACCTGTGCAGACCAAATAGTAAATAAAATATGTAGTTTAATGGAAAAATAAATCATTGGTCAACCAAAAATGTTTGACAAAGTGATGAAATGATCTCAAATAAAGAAATGATAGACTAGAATATGTTTTGGAATTGATTATTAGACACAGTTTCATCGTTATATAAAGTCTCTGTTGACAAACAGACCAAAAAGAATCAAACCAAAAAAGAAACTGTTGCACCTTGGAGGAGCATTAGGAGGTTAATATACCATGTTCTGTCCTAATGTACTTTTAGACTATGAGAAATCATTTTTACCCGACAGTAAATGGCTTTGGAATCGGTAGATGAGTGTGTGTGTCTGTGGGTTTGTGTGTGTATGCATCTATTCAATGGTAAAGAAAAAAACTACCTCCCTAACCTAAAAATAGGTACACTAGTGTATGGCATAATACTTCTGTATTATCTGTGAGGGAGATACTGCTGTGCAATTTAAGGTAATGTTTTATGACCTTTCCTGCACAATGCTCCTGTTCATATCACCACATATTATGCATATACGTTATACTATATGCAGCGATTGTTACAGTAGCTGCTTCACAATATGCTGTTTCTATTATGTTCCTTAAAGGTGACAGAAGAGATAAGCACAGTGGCCCTAAACTTCTTGGGTTTGTCACCAGGGATCGACAGCTGAAATAATGAGACTTTCTGGGTGGTATAGAAGCTGGTCTGAGAGAAACAGCTGAAAAGATCACAACCTCTTAACACAGTGTTAACACGACATATCAGACATCTCAGAAAACTGGATCCAGTGAGAGCCAGTGGGCTCTCCAGACACTCGGCCAATTCTCTCCTCCACTCCCTAAAACCAACAGCCAGCTGGCAGCCTTTTATCTTCAGCTTCATCTTCTATTTACTTCCTCAGCTCCTTCTAGCCCTGCCTGCATGTTGGCTGATGTTTGGTTATGTGATGATAAACCTCACCCCCTCCACAAGTTATGTATAGACTGAGCCTGAGCCCAGTGTCCAGTGAACTTGTCTCAGTTTTGCTGGGCACTACAAACACCCACATTCCCCCACCCAACCCCCACCCTAGCTCACAACTAAGCCTGCCATCCTCCAGCCAAAACCAGCCTTCCCTAGTTCTCCAGCTCCACCCTGTCAGAGACAATGTGGTTCTTACCTCCATATCTTTCTCAGAAGCCCAGCAACTTAGTGTCTTCAACCTCAGTAGCCCAGTTGTCCTCATTTGCCCTGGCTACCCTCTACAGCCTTGCTGCTGCTCAGCCTATTTTGGCAGCAGCTAGTTGTGTTTCCTGGGTCCTGTTCCAGGAAGCAGGTTTAAAAAAACTGAGTCTTACCATAAACTCTGAGTGTCTGTGTAGATTTCTCAGTCATCCAGGTCATATTTGTCTCTGGAGCTTGAAAAAAGGGCGACTGGGACTTCTTTTTGTTTCTTGAAGACATTTCACCTCTCATCCGAAAGGCTTCTTCAGTTCTCAACCAAATGGTGGAGAGACCCAGGTATTTAAACCCCTGTGGGCGTAGTCCCTTGGAGGTGAGGGTCAAAACCACCTCCAAGGTGTTTCTTCAAGAAACAAAAAGAAGTCCAGTCGCCCTTTTTCAAGCTCCAGAGACCATAAACTCTGAGTTGATTAATTGTCTGAAAGGCTAATCAGAGTCATCCCTGAGTTAACGAAGTGCTTGACTAGAGAAAGAAAGACGCCATCAGCGGAGCTCCGATACCAGGATTTGCCATGGCAACGAGTAAATAAAGAGCCTCCATTTTAATCCAGTGGCCTGAGGAATATGGTCTGTTTCAGATTTAACTAAAAAATACAGGAAAGCTTCCCAAGTCTTTAATTATTGTAGAGTTTTATCAGTAAAGGCAAACATATAGATTTGAGATATTTCAGTATTAATTTGGAATGAGCCAAACATAATGAGCCACTATGGAAAGATCCAAAAGGTTTGGGATGTGATTAGCTGGGAAATGACTAGCTCCAAATTGGATCTGGGCATGATTTGGTCTGAAACCATGATTCTTATCCATTACTGATCCATCCCGCAGTGCACATAAATACAGATGCACACCTGTTTTCCTGATCCTTTGACATCTTTAGGTTTAGAGTCACTGCTCTCTGGATAAACCCACTGAGACAGATTTAGGTGATTTTCAGTAGAAAACATGTTGAGTTTCCGACTCTGAATTTCACACACGGTACCTTTCAAAATGTGTTTGACATCATTTAATGACTGAATCTCAGTCTGTGAACAAATTTCATCATGTAATGTTCAGAACACAGTCCGACTCTACAGAAGTCAATTTAAATACATTTAGTTCAGTTTTAAAGTCTTAAACTCATTTCAGCCTCATCTTCTCCCGAATATTCCAATCAAATATTCACACCATCTCCAAGGCCCCATCAGATATTTTTACGTCGGTGTGACCGACTACAACAAGCCACACACTGATCAGTGTGTTTTCTCTGTATACTGGCAGAATAAGTGTGTGCGCGTCTTATGCATGCACTTGTGTACATTCTTCTCCGTGACATAAGATAAGCACAAACAAAGATCTACATCTCCAGGTCAACTGTTTCAATTCATGGTGAGGCTTCATGTCAAACCCTTCCCACTTCCTCTTTCTACCATCCCTTTGATAAAAAAAAAAAAAAAGATTAAACTGATGCTGTGGGAGGCGCCTCTAACATTACTTTGCAGCAGCTAAATAATTACTTTGCCCCTGCCTGGTGCATTTATCATCACTGAGATCTCACCTCCCTCCATCTCTCTTCCAATCGACAAGGCCTTCATTGCAGCAATAATGGCTTTCACTGTCGATAAAGGATTCGCCACAACATCAGGCAGATTCATCAAGCATCAGTCTATTTTTATTGAAGCATGCAAGTGTGAGTGAGACAGCAAGACAGGCAGCATGCACTGGCGTGCTTCCTTTAATAGAA
The DNA here is from genome assembly GCF_007364275.1 of Archocentrus centrarchus. Taxonomy (NCBI): domain Eukaryota; kingdom Metazoa; phylum Chordata; class Actinopteri; order Cichliformes; family Cichlidae; genus Archocentrus; species Archocentrus centrarchus. Next base: position 6,595,110 of record NC_044346.1, read on the forward strand.
CAGACTGAATTAAGCTTGACTGTGATGTGATCAGTGTGTAAGTAAGACACAGAGAAAAACTGATCACTTTGAGACACAATTATAAAGCGTCAATAAATGAATCAGTTTTCTCTCTTTTGTGATCATGTCTGTGAGGTCCACACTGTACGTGGGTTGCAGTGTAATTCCAAACATCTATACATTTCTGCATCATTGCTCTAATGTAGTATTAATGGCACCATAAAGAGAGAAATCAGGCTTAAAAAATGGGGGGAAGGACATTGCATCTGGCTGTTTGTTATATGAGCTGAGAAAAGCGCAAAAGCAAGAGAGCTGGAGAGTAAGACAAAAATGATCATGTCATGATTGCATTTGACTTGCTAACATGACATTCTGACTCCTTCATCTGCATAAACTGTCACCAACATAGGCTATAACAAGCACAACTTAACTCCCTTTGAAGTTTGGTAAGATGGCAGCTACTGCTGTGTGTCAGCTGTGAAAGCCAAGGCCAGCCAGGCAAACTATGCTATAAATGCAGGACTCGAAAGCCCCGTGGATAAAAGTGTCCACCACATTGGTAAAATGTTAACATGGTAACCGTTATTGAAAATTAAACTGGCTGCCGCATGCCGTCAAGGCATCCGCATAGATTAGCAATTTCCACACTGAGAGGCATAGCATTTTTAAGAGGTTTATCTGAGTTATGTAATGAGGAGGGAAAATTACTGCCCATCAACATGACAGAGGGGGGGATCGCGAGAGCCCCCATATATGCTGCTGCAGCAGAATGTAAAGTGTGCGATGAGGCTTAAACCCTACATGATATGTTGCAAATTACTCATAGGGTAAAAAGAAAGGAGGAAGACAGGCATACAAGCGTGTTCCACTATATATCCTCTGTGTGTGTGTGTGTGTGTGTGTGTGTGTGTGTGTGTGTGTGTGTGTGTGTGTGTGTGCGTGCGTGCGTGCGTGCACAGGCGCACAAGGATAAAGGAAATAAGAAAATCCTAGAAAGTGAGCTAAAGCTTGCTCCCTTACATCTTGAAAGAGAAATATGTAGGATTTTTTTTAGCTGAAAATGTTCAAACAATAAACTGTTAAAATAACCTTAACTTTGATCCTTTATGAAAATGTCTATGTATCGTTAGGATGGTAACCAGCAAGTCTTGAAAGACTCTGTACAAAAGAAGGATTTGGCCACCAGAGGTTACACTAAGCCAAAACAATCCAGAATGGCATCCCAGCACCTGCAGTTAATGAGCAATTAAATCTTATCGACAGTTTAATACAAAATCCTGTCAAGCCAGTTCATTTTTCATGTCCTGCAATCTGGTGGTATTTTTAACTAATGCCACAGGAGCAGTTTGGTCACCACATGATTCCTTTTTTCAGTCTCACCCCTATGCAACCCAGTATCACGGCAAAGCGTGTAATAGAACCACCTACACACTTTTGCCTGTCCTAGGCTGAAGCTGCAGTAACTTGCACTACCATCAGGGTGTGATATTTTATTTAAAGGTGGCTGATTTGTAAAAAAAAATAGCCTCCATACAGCTATCATGTTGTCTTTTGTTGTTGTTAAACAATATTTGTAATGTAATATCATTTAATTGGCTGAAAATCAACAGAAAGGTGTTCACTGGAAATTAAATATCGCACCCTGCTGGTACCGCAAGCTACCTCAACATCCTGCAATTTCAGCATGCTTGTCCGTTTCAGACCTATGAGGGGCAAAGCGTGAAACGGACATGGTGGATAGGCAGCTCTGTTACAGTGTTGCTGTGATGCCGGGTTGCCCTATGATGCGTTTATGATTCAGATGTCAACGATGTCAATGTTGCATTTGCGGTGCTTCACCATCTACCTAGCACTACAAAAGAGGAGTCGGCATAATCAGAGTAACTTTTTTCAATTTGAGCGTTTCACACAGCTAAACATATATGACAAACAAACCGTTTCTATGCAGTTTGTGTGTCAGCTAAAGGTACAGTGGCTTCCAGAGAAGAAAAATAAAAATGATGTGCGATCATTTTACTCTCATTGATGAAGGAAGAGAGGACAGGAGAGGAAGATGAGAGTAAGGACTGCTACGCAAGTGACGTACAATAAATGTACATTTTTTAAATCAAATTAGAAGATAATAAAAATTATATTCTGGACAGTCGGTTAAACTGGACAGTTTGCAGTGTTGTGGTTCAGTTTAGAGTGATGAACTGTTTCACTGCTGCGGCACCCTTGGTCACTGCTAGGTTAGCTCCTGGCTAGCAGCAGGAGCTAACCTAGTGTTGCTGGTTTGGCAACGATAACTCGGAATTTTGAGATACGTAAATTGAAATTTTGACTTCTTGTCTCAAAATTTCAAAAGAAAGTGTGTTTGTTTTTTAGTGGTGGAAACAAGCTTCCATAGTTTTAGCATGGGAGTTTAAGGGGATTCACTTTAGACTCACTTGGGGTGAACCACCTACAATGTCTTTTCTCATCTCCTTCACAAAGTTTTTAAAATCTTTTTTGGCTTTGTTTTTCAGCCCAGGAAGTTACCAATTGTCCCTCGTCATAGCTGACTCGTCATACCACGCTTTGCCTTAAGAAAACAAGTCTCTTCGATGTTCTGTCCGCTCTCAGTCCAACATAAGAGGAAGAAGCAGTGCTTCCTTGAGAACATGTTTGTCTTTTATTCAGTCTGACCTCCTGCAACTCATGTAAAGGCAAATATGGCAGAAGCCTTTAACAAGATTTTTGTTGTTGTTGTTGTTTTTTATAAGGATGGACAGGAGAGCCAGCTAGGTTTTGTTTTTAGCATTCCCACCCTCCTCATATCACTTCCTTTTATTATAACAGGAGCAATGCCGAGGACTGAAGTCCTGGTTCCTGTAGTAAGCCACGGCTGGTGTCTCGATGCTGTCTTTAATGTGGTTTATTTAGCAGATGATGATTTTTAAGTTTAAATGTCCAGGCCAGCAGTGGCTCAATATAACAGATGTTTCTGCTATCTATGACAATATGAATTGCTAGTTTTAAACATAATTATTTCTACTCTCCTTTTGCACTGATTTACCACGCTCGACTCAGTATTGAAGTACTTATGTATACAAAATAGTACAGCAAACACAAGTTCACATTTCATACATTTTAGGAGTTGATACAGCGAGTAATTTGCTCATTTCATGAAAAAAAACAAACTTATTGCAACAAACCCGTGAAGGAAAGTTAAGAACCCATATTCACTGAAGCTCAGCAGCATCCATGGTAAGAAATAGTTAATATGATTGTGTAACTCTGGTTTTCTTACTTGCGCTACACCCACTGTGCACTTTATTAGGTACACCTTGCTAGTACCAGCAACAAGTGCCATTTTGAACTTCAGCAACTTGTCTTAACTGTGCCTGCGTGCCTAAATGCACGGAGTTGCTGCCATGTGATTGAGTGAGATATTTGTACTAACAAGCAGTTGAACAGGTGTGCCCAACAAAGTGGGCGAGTGAGTGTTCTGTCCCACTGATTATTTTAATCCAAAAAGGAAAGCAGAAAGCACTTTGTTGCCGAGCAAAACAGTGTTGATTCCACTTTCCAGATTTGTCAGCTTATCTTGCTGCTGTAAAGAAGGAGGCGACAAAAAAAACTGTGTAGGAGATTGAAGGCACATAAAGAACTTGTACATCTGTGTGTGTGAAGGGCAACAAGCCATTTAAAAGTGACTCAGAAAAAAAAAGCACATAGGTATAATACTTAGCAGTATAGTACTTTTACCATTTGGCTGATCAGTTTCTGAAACACAAACATTCATAAGTATCTGATCTGCGCGAGGCCGCCAACAAATGATCAAGTGCTCAAAAAATAGTGGGACGAAACAAACTTGTATGCTTCCTCGAGTCATTTAAAAACCTGATACAGACAGTGATGTCATACAAAAGGCTGGTTCAGTCTGATCCTGAGTGGGTGCTTTTTTTTTTTTTTTTTTTTTAACCATGCAGTGATCTTGGCGAGTGCTTCCTGAGCATGTGCTTGGTAACAAGAAATAAATGCAGAATCTTGCTGTAAAGCAGTGCTGTTATACAAATTAATTTTGAACCCAACTTTTGTCTTCAAAGGACTCGGAAGCTTAATGGAATAATTCAAGAACCTTCAAAGCAATTTGATTAATTTAGAATCAGCACAGAAAGTAAAAACACTTGTTCAGTTGTTTTCATAGCTTCTCTTGAATCCTTCCTTACTTTTTCTCCTGATCTTTGTTTAATATCTATGAGCTCATTGCACACCTTTGACACATAATACCATATGACATCGGTGAACTTCATTTAACACCAATACAACAAATCCCAATGATATTTTGTCCTATAAAACTAGTAGGCATTTGATGAAACATTTTATGGGAATTTCTTTGTCAATAAAATTCACTTGACAAAGAAAACTTTCATGACGCTCATTATTCTACAGTGAGAAAGATTATTCACAAGTGGGAAACATTCAGGACAGCTGCCAATCTTCCCGGGAGTGAACGTCTCGGCACATTCATGCTCGTTTAAGTTTGGGAAGCACGAATTGTGATCAAGATTAAAATTTAATTAATGGTGCAGCCCTAGGATTAACCATCCTGGGGAAAACATACAATATCAAAACCAAGTTTGCAAAAGAAGTTGACTATGATATCCTTTTCCTTCTCAATATGCAAGACTGTCAGGCTGCATGGTGGACAGTTAGCCTGCTCTTGAAACAGCAACACAAAGTAAGCCTATACAGTCTGTGTTTTTATATTATTGTTTTTAGCAGACTTGTGACTCGTATAGAAAGTTTTTCTGACCAATGCAGATGTGGCACAAATTCTGCTACGTACATCATTTTGCCAATGATGTCTCTTTTCTGACACACCTCGGTGTCTTTTCTCCACCGTTTTTGCAATATATTTGTTATTTTGGATTTAATTCAGACTTTTTGCCTGCATTAATAGAGAAAGCAGACTCTTTGCACATTCATTTGACTCTTTACATCTATTTATTTATAACCATTGTTCATGTGTTAGTTTGTGCATAAACAGCAGTTCAGTTATATTCTGTCTTTATTGGTAACATTTGACTTTACAAAGTTGGGAGCCTGGTGTTACCTTACACATCAAACAAAGATTCCCTGGCTCTTCCTCACAGTGAGGAATATAACTCGGTAATTCAACACTGCTGTCGGATGGGTACTCTGTATTGGCAGATACCTTAACCATCTGTATCAGAATAGAACAGGAAAAAGCTGGATCAATACCCACTAAAAATACACAACACCAGGATGATCATGATAGCCTGTATTGTATTTAAGAAGTTCTAAAAAGTTCACATTCTGTAACCTGACTTGCAGTTTGAGTTGAAAGGTCGCGGTTGTTCCATTTGTGATTATTTATGCTTTCTGTTTCTTCTGACATTTTGCATTCAACACCTAACATATGCAAACTGCTCGGGGAGCAGATGTGCTGCACAATGCCTTTTATTTATCTACCCTGTGAGGCAGCGGTGCTAACCACTGAGCCATCGTGCTGCCCGTGTATTCCTGATTTACAGGCAAAGCTGAGCTGTGACCACGTCTGTGTAGTCTGGGAAACTTCAAACTGTTACTGAGGATTATTAAAGGGATACAATCACTAACCCTCAGCTTGTTCTGGCAATATAAACAAAAGTATCATTTCCTGTGTGGTTTAATTTAGAAAAAAAAAAAGCCTTTTTGACCTATTTTTATGTAACAGAACTGAGTACCACCAATACAAAAAGAAAGCTGGCATATTTTTATGCATCTCCAAGGAGCAGATGGATCACCTATGTGCTGCTACACCTGACGGAGCCGGTTTCATAGTGGAAGCTTAATGTTGCAACAGCTGCTCCATGAAAGCCTGTGTTCCACATACATAATGTGTTCAATGTAACTACAGGGAAACCGTCAGGTAGCAGCACTGTGAACTAGTCTACTTTAAGCTTTATTTTCTGCCCTTTGATATTTCTCCTCGCAACTTGACATTTATAAATCACTTCTGCATACAGAAATTTACAGGATCTCCACCTCCACCTCAAATGTGACCACGTTAGTGCTCAATATTACTGTAATTCGGTTGAATGAGGCAGAGCGCTCTTAATGGCTGTGATCCACTTTTCATCCATCTCTGGTTGCCAAGCAGGACAATGAAAGGACAAGAGTTGTGAAGGAAGGGAAGTGACAAAATTTGATTGGCTGAAGGGCAGCTGCTGACAGTAACAAGTTCAGCCCAGTCAGTTTGACGAGTTGACGATCTTACGCACCATCTGAACATCATCAGAAACTTTGGTTGTCAAGACCCTGAGCACCACGATTTTACTCTGACACTATAGAATCTGAACTTCTGCTGCTGTCCTACAAGCTGCTGCATTTAAAGGGAATGGACACACTTCCTGATCACTCGGACTTATCGGTCTAACAAAATGTCATTTTTAAAGATACGCAACTTAAATCTGACATTAACAAATGATCTTGCAGCAGAACAAGCGACCGAGGTGACCTGTAGGCTCTGAGTTAATAATCTTATATTACACTGAATTATGGGGTATTGGGAACAGTGAAGCCATGGTTCACTGATCTGATTGGTTCAGGCACAGAGGCTGTCCGCTATCAACAAACAATACCAAGCTGATTAGTGACACACATTACAGCTGAACTTGGAACTCACATTCCCGTCATTTTCTTCTTTTTCATGGTCGGCAAAGTCTCACAAAAAGATTATTTAGGGTTGCTATGCAGCGTGAGCTCTGTAATCATATTTTATATAATATATTCACATGTTTGTTCAACATTGCAAAGAGAAACACACAACAGAGAGAGAACGTGGCAGGAAATGAACTGATTATTATGTTGTGCGCATGAAAAGTTTATATCATAACTAGAACTATCTAAAAATTTCCTCCACATTTTTATGGCTGTCTATAACTGAGACAATGAGAAATCTTACAAGCAACCTCAGCAGATGGCCAAACCAGAAAACAGTGCATCATATCTGCCTGTCCGTTCTATGCTGATTCAACGAAGGATCATAATTTACAAAATAGGCATAATCTTCTATTCAGTATGACTTGAACGTAGGCAGTCTGTGGACTTCTGTGGATGTTTTTGTTGGAGAGACATCGCCCCCTACTGGCCACTGCAAAAATGCAGATTTAAGACACACATTTGTCTGTTCACTCTCTGATGATACTTAGGACATTGTGAGTGTAGCACCCAGAATGTTCACTTCTATTGATCTGCATTCTCTAACAGGATGTTGGCTTGTTTAGAATGAAAAAAAAAAAAAAAATGTGTGTGTGCATTTCGGTGTGATGGAGAGGTGAGGGCATCCCTGTGAAAATCCTGTCACATAATTTGTAATTCCAGTTAAACTGTAATTCCCAGGCTAAATGGCTTGTCAGGGGAATGAGAGGAGGATGAGCGCTGCATTCTAATGGAAAAGACAAAAGCATCAATCTGGGAAGTCGAGTCCAGTGGAGCTAAATGAGGAAGAGGGGTCGCTAAATTTCTCTTGTGTGTAGCCCCTCATCCTATTTACATGATAATGACTCCCACAGAACACCGTGATAACAATTTGACATCTCTGTTGTTTTTTTTCTTCCGTGGACAAATGGCATGCATTTGTTTATGCATAAGAATGAGGTGATTTGAGCATCACAGTGCAGTGTTTTTCTGTGTGTGTGTGTGTGTGTGTGTGTCATACACAGCCCATCAGCGTGTCAGAACGCAGAATTATGTGCAGAAATGTTCAAAAACTGGGTCTGGCTGTCTTATTATTCTTGTGTATTGAATGTATAGCGGTGGTGGAGTGGTGATTTGAGGGTTGTGCTGTTAATGACGAGAATGAAAAGGACTCTTCAGCCGTACTCAGCTCACAGATGGTGTGCTTGACCTTGGTCATATCTTGAGAGGGAGCGCTTGACAGCCTTAATCCTTCACTGAATACGACTGTGTCACAGCGACTTCAAGAGGGTATTATGAACAGGCATACAATTTAGCGAATGATGACACCCGGGGCAGCATGAAAATGTATGAAAAAAATATTTGTGTACGTCATCATAAACTACAAGATTATGTTTGGGTGATTGAATAAATCAGACTGACTGATCGTGAGCATTTGGAAAACTTTGCTCAACCTGCTGCAGGTGTTCCTAACGGCAGCGATGGCAAAGAAGTCAAGAAGTTAAGTTGTTCATTTTCATCAGATTTTTTTTTTAATTTTAAGTAAGATTAGACAAAATTACTAGTTTAAGTGCTTTATTAGTTTTGCATAATTTCACCACAGATCATAAAGGTAAAATCTATTTTAGACTCTACTAATAAACAGGTACAGCAGTCAACACAGTGCCTGCTACATCTAAATAAGAACATTACGGAAAAGTTTCAATGTGTTTTGGATAACAGGTGGCATTAGTTATGCTAAAATAAAGAAGGTATTAACACAGAGCGCTCACTGTGAAACTGACTGAGCGGCTCATTACCTACATTTTTAAACTGACCTCACAGCTGGCTACGGCAAAATAAGAAACACATTTTAATAAATGAATTATTGTAAAAGTAGAACAAAGAGAGCTGATCGTCTCCTGCTGCACAGGACCTGCAGCCTCTCTCTCTCAGCCAGCGTCTGCAGCCCTCCTCAGCTCTCCCGCTCAGCACTGAAACTCATTTGATTTGACCGCTCAGCCCCAGATTTCATTCTTTATTCGGATTATTCCGATTTGTCCTGCACGCTCTGGACTCTCTGCTCCGTTCGGCTACGGTTCTCCCGCTGCTCTGCACAGCCAGCAGCCCAGTTCTCATCCAACTCATCCAGTCACACACTCTGCCCTGCTCTTCTTCTCTCCGCCTCGGTTCAACATCCCATCCACGACCTGCAGTAATTATTCATCTTTTTTCTGACTACAGTCTCCAATATATTTATCTATGATCCACATCTAGCTCTGGCTGGTGTTATAACAGAGTTACATGAATTTTAAAATGCCCTTTGGCAGTTTTAAAGTTCTGTCCAATATGAAGATTTCCCATACACTTCTATGCAACAATAAATCTTTTTGCAAACAGAGGAGTCACCTCCTGTTGGCTAATAAAATAATGCACATTTAAGGCATTTCAAATTTGGCTTCACTTTTGCAGACCTGAAACCTTTAATGGAGACAGATTCTATACATGCAGAGCTGCCAGATTGGATAGTTTTCAGTGCTGTGTAAGTAGTAATATGATACTTTGGAGCTGTGGACTCGCTACATAGAAAACACCAAAGGTTTGATACATTATTTCTTACACAGCAAAATCAACAGCACCTTGGGGAACTACTTAGCTTCTCATATTTTCTACTTAAGTTAACTTTAACCTAGATATCGCTCCCTTTGCTCCTTAAGGTTAGCTGGCTAATTAGGGTGTTGCACAGCAAGAATGACATAACATCTTTGCAGCCTTTGAGCTCATGCTCTGCTCATGGCTGCCTTTTAATTTTGGGCAGGAGGAAAAAGCCTTTAACTGTATCTAATCTCTCTTCTTATAGATGTGTGCTTAGATAGAAAAAGAAGGATTCTGGTTTGGGTTTCTTCTTATTTCCTCCCCACTTTTATCTGGCTTTGCTATCTTCTCCTTTAGGAGGTGTTCTTGGTGCATCAAGACTCCAAAAACGTTTTTTTAGTGATAAATATGTGAAAGGAAGCTTCATTAATCGAACAGGCATGCTGCCGTCTAAGCAAAGGGACATAAACTAATAGTATGTAAACAGAAGAGGATACCTTCAATCCATGCTAATGGATGCTAATATGTTATCTTCCGGGGGCTTAGCTGCCGCAGAAGAAATTTGCTGTCCCTCTAACAACATTTTAAGTTTGCGTCTTAAAAAAACTGCTCTCAGTGCTTCTTGTAGCATGACTGATTGAGATGTGCAGGGCATTTTTTTTATTATTATTTATTTGTTAGCATGCTGATATCCAGCTGCAGTAAAGCTTCTCACAGCACAGTTGGTTCAGCAGCTTCTCTTTGATGTCATTAACTAATGTTAAAATAAATATATACTGCTCAAAAAAATTAAAGGAATATCATATTTCAAGGGAATGAAACTGCTTGGCAGTCAATTGTCAAATAAGTTTTGGTCCTATAAAATTGGGGTACTCTGTATAAACACTTAATGCAATTGTTTTGGTAAAACATCTTGAATTAAAGCTGAAAATGTGCACTTCAGTCACATGTTGATTGTTTGATTTAAAATCCATTGTGTTAAAGAGGCAACGCTACAATAAATGGTTTACAGACATATGACTACAGACTGTTAGTAAAAATCTGCTCAGGTTTTTAAAGTCAAACATTCCCTACTTTTCATTTTTTCCTTCTTTTATCAGGAAACTGAGCTGTACAGCAAGACTGACATCATTGGAAACCACACAGTGAGTGTGAGTAGGGATCCCCTACCCCCCACCCCCTTACTCCTGCAAGTGTGAGTTTAAGCTTCTAAGACTTGTAGGCTGTTTCTTCCCCTGCTGGCCATCTTTATCCACGCTCCTCCCTGTGTTGTTTGGGTGCAGATTGACAGGCCACAGGTTGAACTGAGAGAGAGCGGCAAATCGATTTTTCTCTTGTTAAGCCACTAATTGGCCACGGTGTTTTGCCCTGGCCTCCCCGCCGTGGACCACTATGCATTTCCTATGACCTAACCACTCAGGTCCAGCACCCACAGCCCTTACCTTTTTTAATACTCAGTGAGATGGCTCATGACCGCTACATATGCCATGTCAGCTTGTTAATTAACAGCAAACATCTGCTGAGTGTGGTTGAGAGGAGTGTAGATGCAGAGGAAACACCCAGAGAACAAGGGAATTAACTCAGAGCTCTGGACCCCTTAACAGACATATGGATAGAAACAGACCTTCACTCAGCACTGCAGTGCCCACACATTAAAATGTGGAGAGAAAAAAAAAACTATGGCTATTTTTCTGTTTGGAGAATGGCCTCTGTCCACATCCATATTATATTATGTTAGTTTTATCCCCCAATGAACATACTATTGTTCCACAGGTGGATACTTCAAAAAGGTGAGTTTGTTTTTCACCCCAACCTGGTCTTTGTGTACTTCTCCAGTGCTGCATAAATGAAGAACCAATCTCCTGACTTTATGAAAATAACCAGATGTCCACCAGCTGGATTTCTTCATATTTGTCATGGCCGGGGAGGAAACGGACGAGGAAGGACTCACATGAAGGACTCCAGAAGCAAACATAACTAAAAAGGGGATTTATTTCAACGGGGAAACACAAATACAAAAACCTTGGAAGGGAGGCACAGGGAGACGAAGGGCAGGCACAGGGAACACAGGAACATGCGGGCACAAAACATCAACGACGCGACAACAGGCATGGAAAACACAGGACTTAAATACACAAGGGGCTAATGAGGGAAGAGGAAACAGGTGGGAACACAGGTGAGGCAAATGAAACTAATCACACGGGGGGGAAGCAAAACTAGACACGAAGCACAGGGAAATCATACTGACAGAATAAAACAGGAAGTGATAAACCAAGGAACACGCAGACGAGTCACAACACTGGGAACATAACATACTGGGGAGGACACACTCAGGAAATAAATTAACACAAAACGCTGGGCCAACGGCCCAGGACATGACAGTACCCCCCCCTCAAAGGCCGGCTCCCGACGGCCAAAACCAGAAACAAAATCAGACAAGGGCGGGAGGCGGGGGACCAGGAGGGAGGGCCCGAAACAAAAACAAAGACAGGGAGCAAAACAGAAATCACAGGGCGTGAACAAAACAAAGCAAACCCGGACAGGAAGAAAACAAAAACACAGGACCAGAACAAAAGGCGACGGCACAAGGCCGGAGACAGTCCAACAGGGGGCATCAAAATGAGGCAGAGCAGAGGCAACACAGTCCAAACAAGAACAAAAACACGGGGACGAGAAGCAAAAAAAAAACAACCGGATGAAACAAAAAGCGACGGCACAAGGCCGGAGAGCTCCAATGTCCAAAACAGGGGGCCGAAACAAGGAACAGTCCAGGAGCTATGACAAAACAAAAAACAGCAGGGGAAAAAACAGTCCACAGTTCAGGGGAGTCAGTGGGAAATCCAAAAACAAAAAACACACAGTTCAGGAGGCCGCAGAGGCCAAGGGGCCACAAAGCAAAATCCCAACGAGGGAGGCCGACCGCGCTCCCAGCGGCGGCGGCGACGAGGACGAGAAGGAATCACTGGAGGCCGACCGCGCTCCCAGCGGCGGCGGCGACGAGGACGAGAAGGAATCACTGGAGGCCGACCGCGCTCCCAGCGGCGGCGGCGACGACGAGGGGGAGTCACTGGAGGCCGACCGCGCTCCCAGCGGCGGCGGCGACGACGAGGGGGAGTCACTGGAGGCCGACCGCGCTCCCAGCGGCGGCGGCGACGACGAGGAGGAGTCACTGGAGGCCGACCGCGCTCCCAGCGGCGGCGGCGACGACGAGGAGGAGTCACTGGAGGCCGACCGCGCTCCCAGCGGCGGCGGCGACGACGAGGAGGAGTCACTGGAGGCCGACCGCGCTCCCAGCGGCGGCGGCGACGACGAGGAGGAGTCACTGGAGGCCGACCGCGCTCCCAGCGGCGGCGGCGACGACGAGGAGGAGTCACTGGAGGCCGACCGCGGGGCATGCGGCGGCGGAGAAGGGCGACCCCGGGCTCTGGTGGGGAACCCTCGGGTGACGTGGAGCGCTCGGACTGAGCGGAGACCCCCATCGGCTCGGACTGAGCGGGACCCTCGTGCGCGGAGCGCTCGGACTGAGCGGAGACCCCCATCGGCTCGGACTGAGCGGGACCCTCTGGCGCGGAGCGCTCGGACTGAGCGGGACCCCCTGGCTCGGACTGAGCGGGACCCTCTGGCGCGGAGCGCTCGGACTGAGCGGAGACCCCCATCGGCTCGGACTGAGCGGGACCCTCTGGCGCGGAGCGCTCGGACTGAGCGGAGACCCCCATCGGCTCGGACTGAGCGGGACCCTCTGGCGCGGAGCGCTCGGACTGAGCGGGACCCTCTGGCGCGGAGCGCTCGGACTGAGCGGAGACCCCCATCGGCTCGGACTGAGCGGAGACCCCCATCGGCTTGGAGTGAGCTGAGCCCATGGGCTGAACGGGGCCTACATAGTGAGGCACCGGATGCGTAGGCTGGGACCGCGGAACAGGGCACACTGCTGCTTTATTGAGCAGCAGGGGCTGCTCGAGGAATAGCCGAGGTGCAGGGGACTGCGTGGAAGCAGGCCGGGAGACGACTGGCTGCGTGGAAGCAGGCCGGGAGACGACTGGCTGCGTGGAAGCAGGCCGGGAGACGACTGGCTGCGTGGAAGCAGGCCGGGAGACGACTGGCTGCGTGGAAGCAGGCCGGGAGACGACTGGCTGCGTGGAAGCAGGCCGGGAGACGACTGGCTGCGTGGAAGCAGGCCGGGAGACGACTGGCTGCGTGGAAGCAGGCCGGGAGACGACTGGCTGCGTGGAAGCAGGCCGGGAGACGACTGGCTGCGTGGAAGCAGGCCGGGAGACGACTGGCTGCGTGGAAGCAGGCCGGGAGACGACTGGCTGCGTGGAAGCAGGCCGGGAGACGACTGGCTGCGTGGAAGCAGGCCGGGAGACGACTGGCTGCGTGGAAGCAGGCCGGGAGACGACTGGCTGCGTGGAAGCAGGCCGGGAGACGACTGGCTGCGTGGAAGCAGGCCGGGAGACGACTGGCTGCGTGGAAGCAGACCGAGAGCTAGGGAGATCTGGCTGCGTGGAAGCAGACCGAGAGCTAGGGAGATCTGGCTGCGTGGAAACAGACCGAGAGCTAGGGAGATCTGGCTGCGTGGAAACAGACCGAGAGCTAGGGAGATCTGGCTGCGTGGAAGCAGGCCGGGAGCTAGGGAGATCTGGCTGCGTGGAAGCAGGCCGGGAGCTAGGGAGATCTGGCTGCGTGGAAGCAGGCCGGGAGCTAGGGAGATCTGGCTGCGTGGAAGCAGGCCGAGAGCTAGGGAGATCTGGCTGCGTGGAAACAGACCGAGAGCTAGCTGACACTGGGGCCTGAGAGGGAGCTGACACTACTGGAGCTACAGAAGGAGCAGGAGCTGAGGGAACTGGGACCAAAACCGAAGGAACTAAGACAGGGGCTGAGGGAACTGACTGAGAGGGCACTGAAACAGCTGACACTGGGGACCGAGGAAGAGTTACTGGAGCTGACTGAAGGCGAGGGAGAGCGACTGGAGCTAGAGCTGACTGAGACCCTGCTGCTGCAGCTAACACAGAAAACCGATGCGAAGGCTTGGACCTGGCTGCCCCCACCCGCGGAACAGGAACGGGTGCAGAGGTCAGCCCGTCCGTGGCTGCCCCCACCCGCGGAACAGGAACGGGTGCAGAGGTCAGCCCGTCCGTGGCTGCCCCCACCCGCGGAACAGGAACGGGTGCAGAGGTCAGCCCGTCCGTGGCTGCCCCCACCCGCGGAACAGGTACGGGTGCAGAGGTCAGCCCGTCCGTGGCTGCCCCCACCCGCGGAACAGGTACGGGTGCAGAGGTCAGCCCGTCCGTGGCTGCCCCCACCCGCGGAACAGGTACGGGTGCAGAGGTCAGCCCGTCCGTGGCTGCCCCCACCCGCGGAACAGGTACGGGTGCAGGGGGAGCTGGAGCCAAGGGAGCGGGAGCAGGGTGAGCAGAGAGAGCTGGAGCTAACTGAGGGGTCTGAGACTGCGACTGAGGAGGAGCTGGAGCTACAGCTGACTGGGAACACTGCGACTGAGGAGGAGCTGGAGCTACAGCTGACTGGGAACACTGCGACTGAGGAGGAGCTGGAGCTACAGCTGACTGGGAACACTGCGACTGAGGAGGAGCTGGAGCTACAGCTGACTGGGAACACTGCGACTGAGGAGGAGCTGGAGCTACAGCTGACTGGGAACACTGCGACTGAGGAGGAGCTGGAGCTACAGCTGACTGGGAACACTGCGACTGAGGAGGAACTGACACTGGAGGAACTGACACTGGAGGAACTGACACTGGAGGAACTGACAGAGTGCTAGGGTGAACAGACATTAGGGAAACCGACTGAAGGCTAGAGGGGCCTGAGTACGTCAAAACTGGCCGCGTGGAAGCAGGCCGGGAGACAGAAAGAGCAGACTGCGAGCTAGAGAGAGCAGACTGCGAGCTAGAGAGAGCAGACTGCGAGCTAGAGAGAGCAGGAGCTAAGGGCGTTAGAGCTAACTGCGAGCTAGGGGAGACTGACTGCGAGGAGACTGACTGCGAGGAGACTGACTGCGAGGAGACTGACTGCGAGGAGACTGACTGCGAGGAGACTGACTGCGAGGAGACTGACTGCGAGGAGACTGACTGCGAGGAGACTGACTGCGAGCTAGGGAGAGGAGCTGACTGCGTGGAAGCAGCCTGAGGCACAGCTGACTGGGGAGACTGAGACACAGCTGACACCGGGCACTGAGAATGCGCTGACACTGGGGACTGAGAATGAGCTGACACTGGGGACTGCTGTAGGTGAAGGGTGGAGGTTAAGAAATCCTGCACTAACCCATGCAGAGAGCCAAATAACCAAGGGTAATCATCGACTAGCCCTTGCAGCTGGGCCGTGAGCTGTTGCTGTTCCTGCTCACATGGGTCAGCCAGAAGGTCCATAACCAGTGAATCCACCCAACGGATAATGGTCTGCTTTGCCACCTCAGGGAGGGGAAAGGCAGGGGGGTGACGGGAATAATTGTCCGCAGGCATAGTAGCGTTGAAGCCAGTGTTACTCACGGAAACGGAGGATTGGGTGTGAAATGGTGAAGCGGTCCGCGGCGTTATACCGCTCGGGTCTCGGGGTGCCTTCCGCCGTTGCTGCCGGGAACTCCCTCTCCTCCGCGGCTGCCGAGGAAGGGAGGGATCAGCGAAAGGGGAGGCAGGTGAGTGACGATGACGGGGACTGTTCAAAGACGCCGGGCCCCCCAGCGCTAGACGAGTGCCGTCGAAAAAATTGGAGCCGGAGGGGGTTTTGTAATGGTCGCGTCGTTCTGTCATGGCCGGGGAGGAAACGGACGAGGAAGGACTCACATGAAGGACTCCAGAAGCAAACATAACTAAAAAGGGGATTTATTTCAACGGGGAAACACAAATACAAAAACCTTGGAAGGGAGGCACAGGGAGACGAAGGGCAGGCACAGGGAACACAGGAACATGCGGGCACAAAACATCAACGACGCGACAACAGGCATGGAAAACACAGGACTTAAATACACAAGGGGCTAATGAGGGAAGAGGAAACAGGTGGGAACACAGGTGAGGCAAATGAAACTAATCACACGGGGGGGAAGCAAAACTAGACACGAAGCACAGGGAAATCATACTGACAGAATAAAACAGGAAGTGATAAACCAAGGAACACGCAGACGAGTCACAACACTGGGAACATAACATACTGGGGAGGACACACTCAGGAAATAAATTAACACAAAACGCTGGGCCAACGGCCCAGGACATGACAATATTAAGAATCTTGACTTGTGCATGAAATGAAATAGAAGATGTGCATAATTGCCTGGGTGCTGCTTGCCAGCCAAAGGCACACTGTAAACCCAGATTTTGATTCCACTTAAAAATATTGAGTTCATATTACTTAAAATTGCCTAGAATGTGAACATTACTTGTTAATGCTGAGTAGACTGTACTTTTTGATGGTCTATCGTACTGTAATCATGTGTTTGAGTTCAAACTTAATATCATCAAGTTTTGCACCTGCTAAAAATCTAGTTTATACCAGTTTTAACAGATTGGATTGATGCGCAGCTGCATGGTGGCATGATGGTTAGCAGTGCTGCCTCACAGGTAGAATACCATCTAGAAGGTCTGGGTTCAATTCTGGCTTGGCCCGGGCCTCTCGCTGTTTGGAATAGTAGGCATTTGATGTTTTTGTTCACAACGTTCTCTCATATAGTTTTTTATTATTGTTCCATGGACAAATGTTATTTGTAAATGTTAATGTACCAGCATTCAGCAGGGCTGAGTTTTAGCATGTTTATTTACCAAATTTAAACAGACACAGTTCAACACTGTAAAAAATATTTGTGTTACTGGGCAGCATGGTGGTGTGGTGGTTATCACTGCTGCCTCACAGCTAGAATAGGTATCAGATAGTCTGGGTTCAATTCCACCTTAGCCTGGGACTCTTGCTGTGTGGAGTTTGTATGTTCTCCCTGTGTCTGTGTGGGTTTCCTCCCACAATCTGAAGACATCCGGTTATTTGGTCTCTCTAAGTTGTCCACAGGTGTGAATGGTTGTCTGTGTCAGCCCTGCAACAGGCCTGTGACCTGTATGGGGTGTACCCTGCATCTTACTGCCTTGTCAGCTGGGATAGGCTAGTTCATGAAAAAATAAAGACATTTTATTTTTTCATGAACTATAAAAGATAAGTTTGGTCAATTATAACATACAATTTAGTTCAATTGGAAATGGAGTAGTGCTTACTTAACAGGCTGAGTTAAATAAACTGTTTCTTTACTTATAAAATTTAAGGCAACGAGTTACCTTGTTTTTTTTAAGTAGATTCAACTTATCCAGGTTTACAGTGCACATGGAAGGAAATTGGGAGGGCAAAAAAATTTTTTTTTTATACACTTTTCCTACAACATGACTTGGAAATACCTAATATGGGGACTGTACTGGATGCCACTCTAAAAGCTGTGTACCGACATTCAAGTCTAACTTTTCTTTGTATGGTACAACAAAATTATAACATAATGTTCAAAGTAATTACACAGTAAATGTCAAGACATTCCACTATAAATTGCAGAGTGTGGTGTGTCTTATTCACTGAAAATGTAAAACATTTAATTATATAACTGATCTTGAAATATTTCTTCTTCTTTGTTTGTGGTTTTGCTTCTCCTGTAAAAGGAAAGAATGGGTCCTCAAATAATACATTTTTCACCACAATTTTCACTGACTGATAACCCAAACTTTGCATAATTTTATAGTGTTAATCACACCTTGCAAAGCTAAAAGCATCTACGTAGATGGTAGAAACAATGTATGTGGTGACAAGAACAGAAACAGATGTCAATCAGCAGATGTATTTGTACAGAAGCAGACACAGTTATAATATCGATTGCCATGCAGACGCAGTATCTAAACAAACAGAAGAGCAAAGCTGTCGGTTTGTGTGATGGCTTCTCTAAGTGTGTATGAGCATATTCAATATGTCCATATGTGCATGAGTCAGTGTATCTGTCTCTGCCAGCAGAGATACAGAGGCCATCACTCTTCCATTGTCTCCCAGTCTATGTTGGCTGCAGAACGAAGAAGCCTTCGTGCCAGTCCACGCGCACGCCTGGCAATTCCACACAGCTCGCTTGAAGGATCCTCTTCTATTGTGCCGTCCTACACTGTGCTGAACGTGGCTTTGGTTTATGAGCTTTAAGTTAAGCCTGAGACAGAGATAGGGGATGTAGGGATAGTAATTGCATGCCGTGCTGTGCAACCTCCTCCTTTATCTGCTCTTGATGGCCTCTTATTGTACAGCAGGGAGGAAACACACTGATTAATTGGCCCAAAAGTTCACTCTCTGAGGGCTAAATCATTTTTTTTTTCTTAATGGAAATACAAATTAAATTGGGATCTCTCTTATCTTGTTATTGCACACTAAATTCTATAGAGTGGTCACACATGATTTGTCATGGACATGCGTATGCGAGTTCACCTCAAGCCTTCCATAACTAAAACTACTTTAGTATTTCCCTGAAAAAATAACAGCAGTGTTTACCACACCTGACCTCTTTGCTACTTCTCAATTTGCCTTTTTGACAGCAGAACGATAGAATTTGAAAACAAATTAAATTCATGATTAGATTCTTGTTACTCAGCTGTGTAGGGCTGGTACATTTTTCAAAAGGGGGTCATTTTTTTTTTGGTTATCACATTGTGTTCTAATCCAGTGCTGGAGCTGCAAAGTCACAGATGGCTGGATGGGAGCTGCTTTGGAAAATAAGCTGGTGTGTTGGAGTCTTTGAATTATTCTTTGGGGGAAAATATTTTCAAGGGGCATTTGAAGCAATTAATTCTCATTATGCAGCCCGAGTCTTTTAGAAGTTAAGCTGTTTGCTCAAGTGAGTCAATGAGGCAGACTAACGTCTGTGAAGAGTGACATTCACACTGTGTGTGCGAGACCACTTGTTACTGACCCTACAGTATGCGGCATTAAGATTTAATTGTGACCACAGCTAATTAAACTTTTTTTTTTAAATTTAAGATCCCAGTTAGGAGGTGAAACTCACTGCAGGTAATCTCTCCTGAAGTGGCAGGTACAAAGGCTTTAATGTATGCTGTGAAGTCTCTCTCAGCAAACACACACACACACACACACACACACACACACACACACACACACACACACACACACACACACACACACACACACACACACACACACAGCTTTTCGTTGATCAACAGAAAAACAAGATTAAGCTCTGCAAGCATCACAGCTGGTCAACATCTGGCAGGCTGCTGCAGCTGGGAGCTGCCTTCCAGCTCTCTGTCAGGTTGGAAGGTCTGTTCAGTCTATTTGTGGGACTGAATTTAATTTTAGACTCAAGAGTGGTTAAAAAAAAAAAAAAAAAAAAAAGACAAATCCACATTGAAGGTGCTCATGGATTTTAGTCATCAGCAGTAATAACCCTGTTTTTAATCTGTTAATTTAAAATGAGGAATCAATTTTTTTCATTCTCAGAAACACAGCTCTGGCTGTGAACACAATAGCCAGACACACCTGCTGTTCACCTGTTCACCACAACCAGCAGCTCAAGGCACTTTATATTGTAAAGTAAAGACCCTACAATGCAAAGAAAAAAACAACAATCAAAAAGACCCCCTATGAGCAAACACTTAGCAGCACTGGGAAGGAAAACTCCATTTTAACAGGAAGAAACCTCCAGCAGAACCAGGCTCAGGGAGGGACAGTCATCTGCCGTGGCCAGTTGGGGCCGAGGGGAGAGAGACAGGACAGAAGACACACTGTGGAAGACAGCCAGAGATTAATAATAACTAGTGATTAAATGGTGGTGATCTACAAACAGAATGAAAAGAGGTGAGTGAAGAAGAAATACTCAGTGTATCATGGGAACCCCCCAACAGTCTAGCCTCATTGCAGTGTAACTAAGGGAGGGTTCAGGGTCACCTGATCCAGCCCTAACTATAAGCTTTATCATAAAGGAAAGTTTTAAGCCTAATCTTGAAAATAGAGAGGGTGTCTGTCTCCTGAATCCAAGCTGGGAGCTGGTTCCACAGAAGAGGCGCCTGAAAGCTGAAGGCTCTGCCTCCTATTCTACTCTTAAGTATCCTAGGAACCACAAGTAAGCCAGCAGTCTGAGAGCGAAGTGCTCTGTTGGGGTGATATGGTACTATGAGGTCTTTGAGATAAGATGGTGCCTGATTATTCAAGACCTTGTATGTGAGGAGAAGAATTTTAAATTCTATTCTAGATTTAACAGGGAGCCAATGAAGAGAAGCCAATATGGGAGAAATCTGCTCTCTCTTTCTAGTCCCTGTCAGTACTCTAGCTGCAGCATTTTGGATCAGCTGAAGGCTTTTCAGCTTTTAGGACAGCCTGATAATAATGAATTACAATAGTCCAGCCTAGAAGTAATAAATGACTCCAAGATTTCTCACAGTGTTACTGGAGGCCAAAGTAATGCCATCCAGAGTAAGTATCTGCTTTGACACCATGTTTCTAAGATTTGTGGGGCCGAGTACAAGAACTTCAGTTTTATCTGAATTTAGAAGCAGGAGATTAGAGGTCATCCAGGCCTTAATGTCTTTAAGACATTCTTGCAGTTTAACTAATTGATGTGTGTCATATAACTTCATGGATAGATAAAGCTGGGTATCATCTGCATAGCAATGAAAATGTATGCTATGCTTTCTAATAATAATGTCTCTTTCTAATAATACTGCCTAAAAGAAGCATGTAAATAAAATTGGTCCTAGCATGGAACCTGCTTGGAAATTTGCAAACAAATTCACCCAGGGAGAGCCAGAAACCAGTTTGTTCTCTAAATAATCTCATCATTGTCAGTAAAATGACATTATTGAACCTTAACATAGATTGCTATTGCTTGCTGTGGGTGGTCTTTCTTGCATAAAATGGCAGCTGTTCTGTATCCATTTTACAATTCAGCAGAATTAACGTCTGCGCTAAAACCACTTTGGATTTCAGTCTAGCATTCGAAACTACCTTTCTGAGCTGAACTGTGCAAAGCTGATGGAGGAGCTGAGCTTTGTATTACTTTGCTCTCTTTTTGTTACTCGGATGTTGGATGTTTGCATCTCTTTAATTGCATACAACCAAATGAAACACTACGGGTGTCTTTCTGGAAGATATGTCTGAAAGTATGGGCATTATCGCTGTTTACATACAGGAATAACATTCTCCAGTGAAAAGCAGCTTTTCACTTTTGTGTGTGTGTGTGTGTGTGTGTGTGTGTGTGTGTGGTTAATATACAATGACTATAAACACAATGGGGTTTGGAAAAATATCTTTAGATATCTTGGGTACCACTTTAGCTCAGTGGGTGAACTGGCAGCCTGGGTTTGAGTCCAACCCGTGGCCCTTTGCTGCACATCTCTCTCTTTCCCCACCTTCTGTCTTCACCGCTTCACTGTCCAATAAAGACAAAAATGCCCCCTTACCCCATGAAAAAAAAAAGAACTGTTTCTGAAAGACAGCTAACCTGAAAGAGATGATGGATAGCTGTGGGGTTCAGACTATAAATCCAGCTTTAGGAGCCTCCTTTGAAGATTCTGAAGATAAAAGCTGCACCCTCTAAAAATGCAGTGTGCTCAAAGTGCATTAGCAACTTAGCTCCTGATTTAGCATCAGGAGAGCAAGCAATAAATACTCAAATTTTCTGTGATAAAATTACTTTGAAGTGCATGAGCATAACTTCCTGTAAAGCCCTTGTGTGTATGAAGATAAAATGAATTCAGTGTGGTGCTGGCAAACTCCAACAAAGAAAATAACTTTATTAACAGATAATTACTGAATATGAATTACATTCTATGGTTATTGCATACAGCTGACTATTGAAAATAACACACACATAAAACTTATTCTTACATTTGGAATAGAATGGGTGGACATGACTTGTTTGCCAATGGTCCAGCTTTGTGTAGCATAGAGCATTACCTTCATATTCAGTTTATGCATTAAGTTATTGATGAAACAGAAGATTCATATTTCCCCTCATCATGGACTGCTAGAGCTTATTTCACAACCTTCAGCTATCAGCAGCTATCCTTCCTTCACAGCTTTATTTCTATATATTCCTCTCTCATGTCAGATTGAATTCAGTCGACCAGGATTTCATTGCAGGTGGTCTGACACTGGTTTACTGGTTCATTAGGTTTTGACATTAGATTTACTTGCTGCCTTTGATCAAGCAGAGCTGTCCCAGGAGATCTCCAGGTGTGTGAGTGCATGGAGTATCCCCAGGTGTGAAGTTTGCTTCGTGCACTTCTGAGCTGGACTAATTCTGAGTTGACTTGCCGCAGACCCAAGCAGCCCCTTAAAGTTTCTGTGTCTCTTGAGGCTGCCTTCCATGAATAGCAAATAAGACTGGCTTTGCTCAGAGATGTGACTTTGTTGAACTAGTGCTGAGTCTTTTTATGTCCCGTGACCAAAGAAATGAAATGGAATGAGAAATGTTTATTTTATGTTTTTTGCCTTTCACCTGTCCTCATCACTTACTGTCTTTGCCAGAAGAGCCTCCTGTCACGTGTCAATACTGGCTGTGCTTCAGAAGGTTGCTTTAATCAAATGAGAAAGATGGTTTGTATGAGCACACCTACATGTGTTATGTTTTCTGGAATTTCTTACAGGTCTGATGATCATACCGTAGTTAAACTGACCAGATCTCCTACATGGGTGTAGAGAATGTATGGTCAGTTTTTATAACATTTTTCCATCACAAGGATGTGAAATTTTCATGTTTTAGTCTCGTTTCTGCCTGTTTTAGTAAAGTCTAAATGTCTAATGGGAGTCTTACCACAGCATCCCACATTAGCATTAAAATGGCTGAGTAATAGCACGGTGCTCTATTTCTTTAAGACCAAATGCTTACCAGGTGTAAGCTACAGCAGCAAATTTAGGCCAGTGTTGGTCAGTCCATCAACCACTTTGGTCCAGATCACAAAAAGACATTTTTGAAAGGTAACACCCTATATATGCAGCAGTGCTGAGCCACACCGCTTAATCACTGAATTAAATAATGCTATGGGGGTTGCGTTTCTGAGGTTGGCCTGAGCCTTTTTGCTCCAGTAAAGGAAAATCTTAATGCTTCACCTTAGCAAGACTTGGACAATTTTATGCTTCTGGTTTTGTGGAAGCCGGAAGCTCATTCGTTCATTCAGAAGAGCAGGTGTGAGATCACACCTGCTCTTCTGAATGAAGGGGCAACAATCGTGCAGAAAAGTGGAAGTTGTTATAGCTTCAAAGGGGGGACCAATTTAGAATGGTCCTGTAGGTGTAGTGTGTAGGTGGCCCAGTACCTTTGTCCATGTAGTGTGTGTTCTGACATTTCATCTTTCTTTGTAAACATCTGCAAGAAAAAAATGAAACTGAAATTCACACACTGTGTGATTTACATGTTAATGCTCTAAGGTCTAAATTGTCACTGGTGATGACTTCAACCCAAACCCCAATCCTAACTTTAAATCAGAATATGTGATTTTTGTTTTTATTAAATTGTTCTCCCAAGTCTTGGGAATTCGGGAACCAAGAAAATAATCATTCGAAGTAACACACATATTCATGGATCTTCTCAATGTGAATATGACACAATTAAAAAAAAAAGTCTCTTTTGCCTTTCTCCAAAATGTAGAGTCAGGGCTACCACCTATCAATCCAGTTTTTTACATTTCTGGATTGTGCGTCTCCATTTAGTTTGTGATATTTCTCATCACTCTGACCTAAATTTACTGCGCTTGAAGTTTGTGTGCCAGTGGCAAGTGGGTCACATACTGGTATTAGCACTTTACATATGACTGGGTACTATTAGCAATTTACAACAGCCTGTGTTGTTTATGTTTTTTTAATCAAATTTTCAAGGAAAATTGAAAAAACCGTGATGTCCGTGGGATTTTCTGGTTTCTAAGTGGGCTGCAGCACTCTTCGGGTTAATTTCATGTCATGGACATATTAAAGAGATCTGAATATTGCAGTGTAAAATGGCATTTCATTCATTCATTCAGATCAAAGCTGCTAAAAATTTCCCCATGCTTCCTCCATGAGGGACCCAGATTTTTCATACACTTGCACAGTTTTGGGTCCACTGTGCACGTGACTAAACTTTGTCCTCAGAAGTGAGAGTCACTCTGAGTGGGCTGATTTGTTAGCTCCACACACACACAAAGACTTATAAATAAAATATTCCTACGGCTCGTCTAGACTTCAAATCTTGTAACATTCTATCCACCAATTTACATTCTTTTTCAGTGACTGCGTATTGTAAAAATACTTTTTCTGCTGGGTCGCATGTTTTGACAAACACAGAGGTTGTAGTAACAACTTATCTACAATGCCAAAGTTGCTGCAGAGCCCAGCAGAGATATGTTTAAAGTTAAATAGTTTTGCAATACACATTTGCATCCATTGCACGTTTACAATGAGCATTTTTTTTTTCTTTTACATTCTGTGTCAGATGCAGTAAATCAGGCATAAATCACAGTAACTGAAGCATGCAGCCACAACAATGGAAATCTACAAAGGAGATGGAATGAATGTAGCTGAAATCTTTTGATTTTTGTGCAGAAAAAAGCACTTAAACTCCATTTGGGGGTCTGTTGTGTGTAGTGTTCTTGTACCTGTAGGAAACAGGAATACTCAGAGGACCATATTACGTTTTTGCTCCAAAGCCCCTTCGTGCTATAATGCAGCCATGCCCACAAATGTATGCATTATTCTTCTGACCAAAGAGATGTTAGTGCAAGCTGCAGTCTAGATCTCCTCCACAATTGTTGGTATATGAGAAAAGTTTGGCTGCTTTGTTCTCCCAGCACCAAGAAATGAGCAGAAAATAGAGTTAGCATTAATTTCCACTGGGGTTTATGTGATAGAAAAGCTGTCAAATATATTTCACTAATGACATTTTTTCAGAGTTGGCAGCTCCCCACTGTAATGACCTGGGCCTGAGTGAGATCTGAAAGGAAAATAAGGATGAAAGGGAAAGAGTAGCATCAGAGAGAAGAGTGGAGATGCATAATGTGGATTTGAATGTAACTGAGGATGGATGGAAGGATGAGGAGTTACATAAGGAAAAAAGAATGAGTTTTATGGCTGTTTGCAGTGAAAAGCGGGATATGTAAGCCCTGAAGCGAAAAGGTTGTAAAAGGACGGCTTCTTTAAATAACAGCAGATGAAGAACATGAAACATACAGTATATCAAGTGTTTGTAAGTTATACTTTTGCCATTATTAAATGGCAGTTAAGGGAAACTAAAAACCTAAGACAAGATGTAGAGGAACAAAAAAAACTGCACATTTGCAGCGCAGGACAAAACACGAAGCCCTGTGATTGCAAAGGTGGTACACCATCACATGGGACACCATACCTAAAATCTCAACACAACACAACGTACAAAGAAGTGCTGTGAAAACTGTGTTCTATGTGTCAAATGTGTTGCTATATAACACAATCCTATTGCTTGGATGAGATCTGTGAAATGAACAGGTGTGCAGAACCAGATGTTTGAAATTTCCATCATACAGTGTCATTTGTCACCTGGACAGCATCTGATTGCCAACAGCTTCATTTTTCATGATCCCAAACACATGGCCAGTGCAGTAAAAGCAGTAAAAGAACACCGGGATAGAAAAACAGTATGAGTCATGGATTGGCCTCCCCAGAGCCCGGTCCTCAACATTACTGAAGCAGCATGGGATCATGTTGACAGAGAGCAAACAAAAGGCAGCCAGCATCCAACAAAGAGCTTTGACTGTTCTTCAAGAATCCTTAAGAACTATTACTTAAGCGCTGCACCTATTTCCCATTTTCCTAACAAAATAAATAAACTAAAATAAACTGAGTGGTGGCTCGTGGTTTTGCACATGGGGTGGCTGTGACTCGGTTGGTAGAACGGGTCACCTACTAATTTGGAAGGTTGGTGGTTTGATTCCGGGCTGTATGCCAAAGTATCCTTGGGCAAGATACTGAACCCCAAGTTGCTCTCCGAAGCAAGCGCTGGAGTGTGAATGTTAGATAATAAGCACTTAGCTTAGTTACATATGGAAGTGCTTGTATGAATGGGTGAATGCAAAACATGTTGTATAAGCGCTTTGAGTGCTCAATTAGAGTAGAAAAGCACTATAAGAACTTGTCCATTTACCATTTTACTGCATATAAATGGATGACTCAGTAAACAGTGCTTTATTGAGCTGGATCAGCTAAGACCCTCAGTTCTAGGTATTAGGTAGCCCCTCAGGTATTATTTCTATTGAGAGTGAGCCAGCCCACAGGTGTGAGGACAAGGCACGATGACGGTAAAGAACAAATACGAAAAGTTGAGCCACAGTTTGAATGGCAATCCGTCTTACACAGTGAAGCAGAAATGCTTAATAAATTGTAAAAAGTAAAAGAGAAATAAATAAATAGCTTAATACAAATACTAAAGGAGTTAAAACAATGGAAATGTCCAAAAAACAAAACAAATGCAAATTCAAAGTGAAATAACAAGACAATGAATATATGATTTAAGGTCTAGTATCTCTGTTTTTCAATATTTTTGTGCATTAAGGCCATAGTGATTTACAGCAGGTCATTTTATTATGTATTTATTTGTGGTGTTGGTCCTCCATAGTAGCGCATGAGTTTTTAATACATTCAACCATAAGGTTTTATTGTTAAAAATAAAGTCAATTAATACAAACTGAATGCAGTTAAACCCTCGGAATAAATCATTCACTCAGATATTTAGCAGCCGTATAAATGCGGTCACAGACTGAAAATAAAGAAGGAACTGTGGCTCACATTAATGTCTGACATAACCTTGAAGAAAGGAAAATAACGTTCACACAAACCTCATTTTGAAAGAACAACTTCATGAGTCGGAGGTCGTTGAAAAGCTATCTCACTTTTATATGACACTCGAATGACATTTTGGAAAACAAAAATAACCTACATGCATTCGGGGGGGGGGGGGGGGGGGGGGGGGGGGGGTCGTGTGGAGGAGATGGAGGGGAAAAGAGAGAACACACACTCTGGAATACATGAATACATCATCCTTTCAGTGACCTTTGAATCTTGGTGACATTTTATTCGAATACATAAATTCATAAATATAATCTTCTCTCACCATATTTCCTATCTATATGAGTCCCATACATCTAACTGTACATCTACTGTAGCATATTGCATATCTCGGTTAGAGGTGGGTAGTCAATAGTCACTTAGTACTCTGGCTTCCTTGTGGATAGGAGATAATACAATTGGATGGGCGTAAGGAGGGGAACGATGACAAACACAGAGATTTCTTCTGTCTCATCTCAAACAACTACAGAAGCATCCCGCAGTGTTTCCACACCGACATCTTTGTGTGATATGTGTGCGTGTGTGTATGTGCGTCAGTGTGCGTGTTGTATGCGGTGCGATGTGTGCGTGCATATAGGTCCACCTGAGGTCTACCTGGTCGGGATTGTTTTATATATAATGATCACAATTTGTTAAAATCACAAACATGTGCTCAGACTACATCCACTTGGACCACATTGCTTGTCATAGTATTTTTTTTTTCTACTGTCTTGCTACACTCAAGCAGACCTGAGTCAAATAAACATTTGGGTTTAAAGCAGCAAACTAAACAGTGAATTCCACCTTCTGAATTCCCGGTAATCTGTACACCGACTCTTTAAGAAACCACACACACACGCTGGGGAGCACTGCTCCACTACACTTGCTCAGTTATATTCCGGCCCATGTTAAATTAGGCAGGAGATGTTGCTAAGACGATGCTAAATGTTGTCCAGTTTGCTTCAGATGCCGAGACCCATCCCAGAGAACGGCACGCATGTATAAGACAATAGGTACTCTTTTTGTTTCAGACTGAAAAGGGGTGCTTCTGTGTGACTCAAACGAGGGATGGTCTATTGACATGCTAGCAACCTAGTGATTAGCCCTGCCACAGGGCACTCAAACAACGGCCTGTACTCGTGACAATAATAGAACTGAAGAGGTGGCTGCGTGTCAGCAGGCTGAGACTGCTGGTACAAAAGCAGAGCCTATCCAAAGATAGAGACTTTGTTCAAAGTACAACTTAACAAACCTATGCCAACAACGAAGAGAGTTCAGAGTTTTCTTTTCATTATGCTGCTTGCACACTCACTGCACTTACTAACCACATCTTTACATACATTCAGGACATACTGCAGTATCATTGATGAGGTTAACCGGAGTCCAGATCTGTGTACTTGAGTGTGGTGTACATCTGGTGTACCAGCAGCGAGAACCTCACATTAAGATTACTTGACTGTCGTTTTCCAATGATTCACGTGTCTGTGCGTCCAAATCACGAGCAGCAGCAATCTGAAGGAGCCCGTAGGAAGTCGGTCAGTTTTATTTTGCAGACAAGCATCACGTAGATGAGGGCAAGAATACTCCAGGATACAGAACAACATTTAAACTCTGCTTTTCGGAAATCTTGTTTATTCTGTCTTGGCATGACTCTGTATACTTCTATATTAGGCTTTGATTCAGTGGTCAGCAGGGGTGCGGATGCTTTGAAGTCTTAAAGACTTTTAAATGAGTTTCCAGCTTCCAGTCGCTCAAGTCTGTGCTTGCTTTACTTTTAAAGCTGTCTTACATTATTATAGCACATTACTAGCATCAGAAAGGTTTGATAAATTAATGGGTGTGCCTCACAGACATATTCAAACATGCTGTTAGGTGGCAAAAGATTATTTGCCAATTGTATTTGGCCCAGGTCTACACTCAATACACTTTAGCCCTTTCATGGGTATACAGAAAGCAAAAAGGTGTCCACTCTGAAAGTGGCCAGTGCTTCATGAATTACCCACATGTGTTCTCAGCAGCATTCACATTCTTCTTCTTTTCAAAGAGGCCGTCTGTGAGGTTTCAGACTAGCCGGGCTCATTGCTTGTCTTGGTCTCCCCCTTTCTCACAAATGGAGACAGAACAGGGTAAATTCACACAACTTCAAAATGTTGAAGCTGAAAAACAAACAGAAAAATCGATTTTCCATCACCCACCAAATCTTCCGAAGAGGAAGAAAGGTTGACGCTACTATTAGCCATGGATATTACAAAAAAAAAAAAAACAAAACAAGGAAAAAAAAAACTGTACAAAGTTCAGTTCTTCCTCAAAAGAAGCTTGAGAGTTTGCCATCTGTCCAATTTTGACAATACTGTTTTTGGACAAGGGTTCAAAAGTGAGCCCGGTCCTTGGAGAAGATTGAACTTCTTACCAGTTTCATCTAGAAAACACTGCCTCAGTAATGTTCACAAATCACTGCCATTTTCAGGGCTGTCTCTCTTAATGGCTTTCTGAATATTCTCTCGAGATGGCTATAATAGAAAACCCAGGACTACCACGCGTTCAGCCCTGGTTACTAAAGGATAAGCTCCTTGACATTATTGTCAAAACCTAGCAAAGAGCAATCACATATCCTGTGTAAAAGAAAGGATGTCAAAACTCAGAAGCAACTGGAATCTTTTGAGAAATGACTGATCCCAACAGCCAAATCTGAGGAGGAATGAGAGAGAGAACAAATGCTTTAAAGACAAGAGAGAACTTCAGGTTCAGGTTCACAGGACATGTATTAAAATCTCCCTGTTCTGTTCAAGGTCCAGAAATGCAAATGGTTAAAGAGTTCCACTACAGAGAGGCAACAAGTGTTTCATCTTTTTTTCCTGGAACATGTGTCTCTGGTCTGGCTGCTGCTTTTCATGCTGAGGCCTGTGATGTCTTGCTCCTCACCTCTTGCCATTCCCTCTGTCAAGGGGTTGGACAAGAAACCATGGCCGTCTTTACTCCGGGCAAGAAGATTTGTTTGATCCAGAGACCCTGTGCTGTTACATTTTTTCACCAGCGGGGGTGCCAAAGAGTCCGGGGTAAACAGTGACGTAAGAGAGAGACTGTTCAGTGTTTCTGACAAGTGCTCGCTGCTGAAGGTCTGGGGGCAGCCATCCCTGTTTGTCCCTGTGCCACCATCCTCATCTGAAGGGTCCATGGAGTCCTGCTGGGGGCAGCCAGGGCTGGTGCTGCCGCCTCCGCTGCTGCTCTGGCTCCTCTGGTGCCTCCGGGTCGCTTGGAGAGTAAAAGGAGTGCTGTGTCTCTTTAGTAAAGAGTGGCCCTGGTCTACCGTATTCGGTCCCTGGGGTTGTAAGGGGTGGCTGGAGCGAGGGCAGAGGAGAGGCACGGGGAGAGCCAGATGCCGAGGTGAGGAGACACTGACACTAAGCCCTTCTGCCAGTGTTGTCTGCAGGCTGCCCTCTGAACTGCCTGTGGCCAGGGAGGAGTCACTGCGGGATGGGTGCTGGAAGAGAGAATAATAATTTAAATTTAAAAAAAAATACAACAGAAAAACAAAAACAAAGTCAAAAAAGATAACACACACATATGTAGCTCCTTGTTATTCCTGAGCCACAAATTAGTGCGGTTATCTCCAAGCTGCTGGCATGACTCATTTACACAGAAGGTATCCTTCGGTGTCTCTGCCCAAACACACAGGTTATAGTATTACTGAGATGGAACTCCCACTCTTAACCTGCCATTTTTAAACCAAACCACAACATTTTCATAAAGCTAACTGAGTAGCTGTGGCCAGTTTATTGAGGTACCAAAGCCGAAGGAAAGCTTTATAACAGGGAAGTAGGGATCTGACAAAATGGTGCTATATTATGTCTCAGCATGAGAGCACACTGGTTCTAACTCATTGTTAGTTGGGCATAATAAAATGAAACCATGAAATTACCCTGCTTGCAATTCATCCTGCTTGGAGCACCCCGCCCCTGTGTTTGGGAAAGCGTTTGTTTAATCCAATATGTTGCATGTGCAGGAGGGATTTAGTCATTATTTCTAATCCTGGCAGTGTTATAATAAGAGATTACGAAAAAGCAGAAATGTAGTGACAGGAAGAAAACGGAAAGCGGAAAGGCATAGAGAGGGGGGATCACCCAGGAGAGAAAAAAAAAAGAAGGGAAATAGAAGAAAAGCGACACGAGAGAATGTGAGGAACGGGAGCCAAACACAACAGTGTGCAGAGAGTCGGTATCAGGCTCGGGGCTGGCCGGGCTAATTAGCTGAGCGCCGCAAAGCATTACTGTAGCAGCTGAGGATCACAGAGGCACTCAGGCACGAGCTAAACAAACCAAACAGGTAGAGGAGAAAAGAGAAATCTGTCTCCATGGTTACAAAAGGAACAAGAACTAAAATAAGGGCTTTTTTTTCTTTCTGGTTTGTTTCATGCCGGAGCCAGCAGAGGGGAGGTGTTAGACTCAGTATGGAAGAGAGATTGGCTTTAATTATGACTAAATAAACTCTCTGGAGTCTTACACTACAGTAGGACTTCAGTGGAGGGTGGTGATACATGTATTTTCACAATTTGGCGTACAGTAATTAGAAAGCGACGGATAGAGCGCAGAAGAGGTTGTTGCGTTGCTTCTAATTGCACCACTCCCAGTCAAGCGTTGATTTCTAATGAACTGAAGTGATTTTGTGCCATGTGTATATTACACCTACAGCTGTGACAGTATCATCAAATCAGCATCTGATGCCGAACGATATGGTATAAGGTGTGTTACAGTATTGGGTTTCTAGATGATGTTATTCAGGCTCACAAACATATCTCACAAAAATAAAAAAAAAAACAACAAAAAAACAGATGGCATTAAAATTATAAATTCATTTGCACATCACTGAGTGAAATAAGTATTTGATCCCCAAGCAAAATATGACTTAGTACGACTTGGTGGAGAAACCCTTGTTGCCAAGCACAGCAGTCAGACATTTCCTGTTGTTGTTTACCTGGTTTGCACACATCTTCAGTTCACTGAACATTCACTCAAATGGGTGTGTTTACACTGAGATCTATCACGTCACCGATGCTTTGCACTGTAATACTGATGTCAATCCCCCATTCGTCTGTCCAGCCAGCCATCCAGACACAAATGAATCCATTCATCTAATCGTAATACCTGGGAGCTCATGGGCCTGCTGTTGGTTCTGGGTGAGCGGAGGGATGCCCAGGAGCCCGGGGAGGCCGACCTGGAAGACCCCCTGTCTCCTGGGCTTACATCGTTCCCAGGACTGTTTGGATGAGCTGCAGCAGCTGGGTGGAAGAAATCTGCTGGTAGAGGTAATGTGGGTGAAGATTCACGGCCACCTCCACAGCAGCTTCCTCCATCACCATCTGTAAAGGGAAGGCTGCAGTTTAATCCAGCCGTGGCGGTGAGGCTCATATTTATTTACCACTTTGTAGCTCTCTCTCTCTCTGTATGTTTTATCATGGATACACACAGCAGTGGGAACCGCCACAGAGGCGCTTGTGAATACTTTGAAATGGTTATTGTCTCTGGATAGATTTTTGTCAACAGGTGTAAGAGTCAACCAAGAAACTGCGCAGGTTCTTTACAGGTTGATATCAAAATATAGAAGCCCAGTTGGATGACGGGTGTGATCAGGGAAACATTTCAGCATTGTATTTTTACCATTTGCCATGGTAAAAATGTGTCTCGTAATCTTTATCATGCAGACAATCACTAACTATGGAACACTTCCATGTAGAACTCATTAAAAAAATGCTTTATAAGGATGTCAATTCAAAGTGATTCTGCACAATTGCTCAACAGTGTCAGGATTTGATACAGTCACTCATGATTTGTAATATGTGATGAATTATCTTGAGCACTGTTTAGACAGCTTTAGTTCTGTTTCCACAACAATGCAGACAGTCTCTGTGAACAAGTATTGACACATGAATATGCAGAGTTTTTAGGCAAGGGAAGAAACCTTTGGTGCTATAATGACTCATCATGTAGTTGCATGTAAACAGTCAGTGTGGAGAGCAAAAGAACCAATCATTTGCTGAAATGCAATCTTGAAACCATCAGCTACTGACTGGAGTTCAGCTTTTATAAGCTTTTTGATACATCTACATTTGTGAGCAATGGCCAATGGATGGACCAGGACGTCTTGTCCTGGATATTCACTGGCTACACTGCAAGACCCCCAAAATGATTATTATTAGCATGGACGACTTCTTCTTTCGGCTGCTCCCTTTAGGGGTCACCACAGCAAATCACGTGCCTCTATCTCACCCTATCCCTGGCATCCTCTGCTGTCACAGCTACCCTCTAGATCCTCCTTCACTGCGTCCATGAACCTCCTCTGCGGTCTTCCTCTTTTCCTCCTGCCTGGCAGCTCCATCTTCAACATCTTTGTCCAGTATATCCCTCCTCTGCACGTGCTCAAACCATCTCAACCTTAACATTCACAAGCATTTTAGAAATGAGTGATGTCCTTCCTTAATCTGAATCAAGAAAAAAAAAAAAAAAAAGCTTAAGGGTAAGAGGCCAAAAGAGGGAATGCCACACTTCATTGTACATTCTCCTAACACCACCATCTAGGGTTAAGTATGTGATGGTAATCTTTGTTAGGAAATTAAATTCTGAATACCTCATTCATAGCACCTCTTTTCTTACTAAATTAAAGAACATTATTACACCATTTTATGAAAAAACTGAAAAAAAAAAGCAATCGTCCTTATTAATATAATGCGCTGTGCAAAGTAAAAACTTATAGGAAAGCGATTAAATATCACTGTCTTACTTCAATGAACTGCAGCCCAGATGGCCATTAAAATTAAAGAGTGCACACACCCTGACATTGAAATCTCCTCAAACTATATCATTTTTGATATCGCGAGCTTCACTGTCTCCTGACTACAATAGCAAAGCTTGTGTACACATTAGAAATTAAATGTGCTTTTGTCCCTTTAGCAGCCATTAATTTGGAATTAGGATCATCTCGTTACTTTTTTTGGTAGATAAAGTTGTACTGTGTTCATTCTGCAAACAGTTTTTTTTTTTTAATTTTTAGAGAGTTGACAGTTGTGAAGTTGATTTATTATTTATTTATTTATTATATATTTTTTTCTCATGAGGGATGTACTGTCTTGAAATGAAAGTTGTAAACTATTTTAGATTAGACCAACATAACATCATAGCAGACACATTAAAAGCGGTAAAGCAGCACTTGAAGCAAATTCTAGTGACATTAAAGGTGGAGTGAAACCATTTCAGCTCCTAAACTGAGAATTTAGGAATACGTATTTTAAGTAAGTAAATAATTAATTTCTTTTTTTTTTGATGGCAATCACACTTTGTAAACAGCTCCTCCATATATTCAATGACACTGTGTGCTACTGAATCTTTGAATTGTTCTGTCTTTTCTGGTGATGGCAGACACATTACAGGGTTTGTTGAGCCTTCATCACACCATGTCATTCATTAGCATATCTGTCTGCTTTATGTCTGGCCTCATTTATCACTTTTTTAATTGCAGAGGGAGTCAATCAGCTATACGGAATATGAGGGATGCCACTGCACTCGTGAGTGAGAGATGGCTAAGAAAAAAAAACAAACCTCCTTTTATATAAAGGATACTATCAATGCCGTGCCAAAGTCATAGCTTAATGAAATCATGGTGGTATCAGTGAGGTCAGAACACTGATATGTGTCATAAGGGAAGCTGATGAAATGTGACTGAGATCTTTTTAATGCTGGTATGAAAGATTAAATTGAACCCTTTGGATGAAAAAAAATCAGCTAAGGTGGGATTAACAGAGAGAATTATTCTTAGGACTATATTTGTCAAAAGCTTGAGAATATATCAACTGTCAAAAAATCAAAAAATCAAACAGAAATAAATATTAACAGAAAGGGTTTTTTTAAACTATCTTTTTTCTTTTTTTGTTCTTATTCTCAGTAAACATGCATTAATACCCCGTTTCCCTCTCTTAAGATACTCTGTGTTTATTGCTTTGACTGAAAAAAAAAGACTAAATGGAGAAAAAAAGGCAAAACAAAACAAAACAAAACAAAAAAGCGGCTCCCTGAATTCCCAGTGCTCCTCATTGTGCAGCTACTCAGTACAGCAGAGTAACTGCTTTATCTATTTACAGCGTAGCCACACAAACTTGAAAATTTTTAAAGAAGCTAGTCAATAATTTTGTAAAGTGCCATGAAGGACGGCAGCTTTGTTTCACGGTGCAGACAGCATGAGTAAATCTGCAGTCAATAGCAGGGTGCAGGTGGAATGAAAAGTTAGAGGTGAGCATCTCGTTGCCTGCAGCTCTTCAGAGGCAACTCAGTGTTGCTGTTTCACAAGTCCCTGAAACTTTTAATACTAATCCATAGATTACAAACTGGTCCCAGTGACATACTATAGTTTTGAACATTGTTAGTTAGGTATGAATATGTCGCAGTTTCTGCCCTTGCCGCCAAGTATGTCACAGATTCAGTCACGTTGGATGACACTGCTAGCTACATGCAGCATCCTTGATGCTGTCATCTTGTTTACGCCAGTACCTTTGTCACGTGCCGAGCTTTTCTGCACTGGTGAAGAAGGATTACATGGATGGATGCCCACTTCAAACAATTCCTGGACACAATCCTCGCTTCCTGAGCTGGAGGGACGAAGCCCTCTGTAGCCCCCCTGGGTAGGCAGCTCTTCCGAACTGTGGGAGTCACTGCTGCCCCTCTGAAAGCAAGATGCAGAAAATAAGAGCAGAATTTGAAGGGAGAAGACTGAAAATGGAGAGAAAAAAAAATACCTCAAAAGAAGAAGCCCGATATCCAGGTGCATTTACGTTCACCGGAGCAAGAAAGATACAAAACTGAAGAGTTTCATTCCACCTTGTCATAATGGAAATCTGAGTAGCATTTGTTTCCAGTTTCAAAAAGCTCCCTTTTCATGTTCCATCCTTTATCCATCTATACGAGTCTGATTAAAATTGGAGGTGGTAAAAAGAAAGTAATGGCAGGCTTCAAAGCTTCAAATTGCTCGGCTGTTGTTGGTTGTAAACTGGATCAAATGAGCTGGCCTTCAATAACAGACCAGGTGGAACACCGGTGAGCTGAGAGCAAAGCGTCCATGTGAAGATGGCGATATGAAAGACATGAACACACACACGCACACACACACACACACACACACACACACACACACACACACACACACACACACACACACACACTCCAGTATGCCCATGTCAGAAGCACAGTGGAAGGTACCTGTTTTAATTAGCCAGTAAAGCATGTAAATAATAATTAATGATGATTAGCCAAATCTAAGCAGTGTGATGACACGGTTTTACCTGTGTGTTTAGGCATGAGTGACTACAGCTGAGGTTCATTTTTGTCCTACTTATCAGGGTTAATTTCAGAAAAGCATTTCAAATATTCATCAGTGGGAAGGACGCCTGCTTCTAGTTCTCGCCTGTGCATAAAATCACTGGTGTTTAAATCATGGCGGTGTGTTTGACTGGTATGTTTCTCTGACAAAATGATTTAAAATGTGTAGAAGTTTTTAAAAAGCTCAAGCTATGTGTGATGTGTGATGCAGTGGGTTAATTCTTCTTACTTAATCATGAATCCGAGGTGTCCAGTAACCCAGCTAGTCCTCTGACTAGCTGCTGCTGCAAAGTAAGTAGCGGACTTACCAGGTGACTTAGGTAAACCAATCACATTACTGAGTGACTGAGATTAATCAGAGTCCATAAAATGGACCTACTTTCTTCCTTATGCTGACAAAGTGCATAAAATCATTGATGTTTCTCTGGCACGGTTCTCTGACAAAATTTGTTTTTTAAAAAGCTCACGTGTGTGAAGCAGTGCCGTTCCGTCAGGACAAGCAATGAATGCGGTGCTTCCCCAGTGAAATCTTAAAATAGACGTAAATTAAAATGTATCAAAGTGAACGCGATCCCGCTCCTTTCATCTCTGTCATAAAGCTTCACACCTGTTTTCTGTTTCAGGGGTGTGTCCATCTCCCATTAATAAGAGCTTGAGTTTGTCCAGCTGAGAGGCCAGCAGCTTCTGGTATTGTGCGCATGTGCATTGTGGATAAACCTGTCGCTCTGGCATAAAAGTCACCGCACACCACTGATGTGATTTGTTTGTGTGTTTGCATGCACACAAACACATGGCCTGTGTATCATGTGTATAAGACAAGTGGGAGAATTAAGAGCAAGTACAGTCCAAGTCCACGTGTTGGTGTATGAGTGTGAACATACCTGACTGTCTCTGACCAGCAACTGGTAGCTGCTGTTTTCATCCAAGCTCAGGTCATCAGGCAGAGCTGGAGATGACGACTTGTCTGACAGCTGCTCTGACATCAGCGATGCCTGCTCCACCTCTGCCAATCGGATCTGTACCACAAATACACAGTAGCCAGTCATGCTGAATTTGACAGCAGGGTGTGAAACTTCAGGGGCTGAAATGTAGAGCCAGCGTGAGCTGACAAAAAAAAGCACAGTTCCTCAAATGACTCGAGGCTGTCCCTGTAAACTCCCATAATGAAATGTACACCAGAAATACATTTTATTTTTTGTTTTTTTCAGTCAGAAGTAACCATGTGTAGAGTGTGGAGTGCTAAGTTATCAGCTAATGTTAGCAATGCTAGTAATTCCGAAGCCTGTATGGATGCAAAACAACAATAAACAAAAAATAAAAGGTATTTCTGGTCTACATTTCATAACGCCCTGAAAATATCTACAAACCCATGGGTGATGTCACAGTGGCTGTGTCCATCTTTGATATACAGTCTGTGGTATAAACCTGATTTGGGTGGTAGTCAATTATACTGCATTAGAGCATATTTGTACTCAACCTAACCACCTCGCATCTTTGGTACTGAGCAAATATATCCTGTGTTTGTTTTTTGCAGGTTCTGAACAAAGTAGTTTTTATACACATAGAAACTCTCCAGTAACTCTCATCTCTGCACATGCATTCTAATATCTAAAGGACAAAGACAACAAGCTACTGCGACTCATTCAATGACCTACACACTCCTAAAATTACACACACACTTGCATGAAATGAAATATGCACCCTGCACATCCTATATATCAAACAGAAATCATGGGATCACCTCATCTGAAACTGGTGTTTGCTCTCATGTGTGACTGATGATTTTCCCAGCTCTATCTATCATGTGGAAAACTCAGGACAAGCATTCACTCATACATCATTTGGTAGTGCCATGTATATGCTTTAGGCATGATTATATATTTTGCTCCGTATTATTAAACTTAGTCCCCTCTGTCTTTAAAGCAAATTAAACTGTGTTTGAATGGGATTAAATCAGATAAAAACTGAATAATAGAAAATACATTTTAAAGTGCATATCATGCATTTTTAATGCACGGGGGGGGAGAATCATTTTAGGAATAAAAAAATTGATTTTCTCAGTTTTTCATGAAAACATTTCACACATGATCAAAAAATTTGACATTCAAGAACACTGACGAGAGTTTATCCATTTACTGGGAAGTCACTATATTTCCAGCTACGGGAATCCTAATGCAGTGCAGTGCTATGCTTTGATTGCACTGCAATGCAATCATACAGTGTAATCTGCATATACACAGTGTTACACAAATGTTTATTCTTTTAAACACACCTTGCACAAAGACTTATTTGAACTCACCTATCCTTATGAAATAATGTGAATAGTGAGAAAGTATAATATTTTATAATTCTTGTCTCATTGTGCAGTGCTCCACTGTCTTGCCCTTCTGCCCTAAGGTGAGTTTGGTGAAGCTCCTTACGAAACACTACATCCAAGCATTGAAACACACACCTCTCTGTGCTGATGGGCTCATGAATTTTACTCCTACTTTTAATTCCTTAGTATTAAAGATGAAAATGAATAAATATGTACCTTTAAATGATTGAATACTTCATACTGTTAATAACGGACATAGTATGTCTAGAGCCCATTGTGCAATTAAAGTATTTATTCAAACAAGCATACCAATTTCTGAATGTGAGTGGGATGTGAAATGCTCAGACATGCTAAGCAATATATTTGCTGCTGAATACATTATACTGTATATGCACTGTATTTGTGCACATTAGTAGTATATAATATATGCATGTGTATAATTGATGTAGTAGTAGTAGTGTGTGTGTGTGTTGCTATTAACCTCTTGAGGGTGACTCTTGCAGTCCTTGCAGACAGGAGGAGAGCAGTAGTGGTGAAAAACGGAACCAGAGAGATTGTCAATCAGGTCGCCTTCCAGTGAGTCCTTAATCAGCAGAGACACACTGTCCAGCCACTGGCTCTCCTGCAATGGAGACACACACACATACAAACACTGCACTGACCTTTGGTATGCATAATATATACATAATACTCGTGTTAATAGTACGTTCACAATCGCTCCTTCTCCACAACAACTTCTACTAATAGTAATGAGTGTGGATATTTTTAAACTTACTGTTCTGTCTTTTTTTTTCATATCATATATAAAGATATTTTTAAAAAATCTGTCAATCTTCAGTGGCCACAATGTTTTTCAATGTTCAACTGCAAGATTACTACAAATACTGCAGTAATCTGTCTTTTTGTCAAGCAAAAGTCAGCTACTCAGTCACATCCTGTCATGCAAATTCATCCTTTTCTTTACCTTTGCTTCCACCTTTTCAGATATTAGATATCTACCTGTTCTGTACAAATTTTGCAAAAAACAAATAAACAAACAAACTTTACTGACTTTTTTTATCCATGAATCTTGATCTCCTCATACTTAGTGGCTGCATCCTTTGATGCGCTGTTTAATTAATTGGCATTTACTGAAACTGCTGCTGGCAGGTTAAAGACAGAGATGTGGGAATTTCTCCCGCTTTGCACTGAGCCAAAGGGGCAGATGAATGTCAGAGTTATGAAATAAATTACATAATCCCTTTAAGATAACACTGCTCTACTTTATGTGAGCTTCAGTTGACTTAGAATTCCTCCTGAATGGTACTGGAGAACTGACAGACCTTAGACAGTACGATGTAATATAAAAAGCTGATGGAAAAAATGCATCGAAGACAAATTCCTAAGAAGTGGATTTATGGAATAAGCAATAAACTGTTTAGCTGTTTGGCTTTTTTCTCAGTTTCACACAGGGTGGAGTGGATGGAGACAAGGGCGTAGGAAGGAGTTTACTATTGGGGGGGACACATCGGAAACTTGACAGATCCGTAAATACTCGGAGCAAAGCATAAAAAAATGCTATTTAATCTTTTACTTTCTTCTTTTTCAAATGTTTCTTGGAAAAATAGTGTTGTGTACACCTATATTATTGCATGTATAATTTACATATATATATATATATATATATATATATATATATATATATATATATATATATATATATATATATAAATATGTTTTATAATCACAAGACATGGACAAACCACCAAACAAAATGGATCTTTTAAGTCTTTTATGAAGCATAATCACCATTTCATTCCAGGCTGTAGGGCTTACTTTATCAGCTGGCCACACTGGTACTAGTACAAAGGAGTATTAGGGCCACATTGAGAAAAAAAAAATTGTGCATTTTGAGAAAGTTGAAATGTGCAGATTAAAGTTGCTTCAAGTCAAACAACTGCCACGACACGTCTGTTATCCACTCCAGAATGTCTTGTATTATGAGTTAGTGAAACTATACTTTAGAATTGGTTTTAGTAACAAGGACATGTTTTTAGTACATAA
This sequence comes from Archocentrus centrarchus, assembly GCF_007364275.1. NCBI lineage: Eukaryota > Metazoa > Chordata > Actinopteri > Cichliformes > Cichlidae > Archocentrus > Archocentrus centrarchus. The sequence continues at coordinate 6,635,859 of NC_044346.1, forward strand.
ACATGATGTAGTGATAAGTATGAGAATGTTAAAGAGAGAGTGCAGAAAGCTGCATGTGCTCAGAAGGAAAAACCACACAAACTGGCAATGGTTAGCTGCAAGGATGGCTGCACCTTCCTACAGTACAGAGGGGACATGCAGAACCACAAGACACAATAACACAGCTGATCAAGTTGTTTCTACCCAAGGCATTTTGTAGAGAGTATAGCAGCTGTGGCCGTTATTTGACTTGAAATGACGACTTCGACGATTTTGATTTTATTCTCAAAATGCTCAAAATGATTTTTTTTTTCTCAATGTGGCCCTCACACTCCTTCATATACTAGCAAACTAAATATTTCAGGAGCACAAAAATAATTTAGTAACGCACAGAAGTGCAAAGTTTGATATGTTTTACTGATCGAAAACATTTAATAATGGTCAAAAGTGCATTTATGTAGGCTGACTGGCAACAGAACTGGTTCTTTAATTAAACAACGTTCTTACATGAAAGAATCCTCACAGATAATGTAATGAACAAATTATTCACTTTTTATTAACAACCTTAAGTTAAAAAAAGGCTATTAAAATATGCCTATTCAGTTTGAAACTCTAATCTAATAAATCAAAATAAATATCAATTAAAAAAATAATAACCAAAGGAAATAAATAAAAGTGATACCTCTCACATTTAATAGACAAGCTGTGTGCCTCTTTACAGCCCTGCATTTAGCCAAACAAAAGGTTAAAAACATTGGCCTAGGCAGAAGAGCCAAAATGATTTTTCCGCCTCTCATTTGAAATTCATTTATTGACTTCTTATCCAGTAAGTAAACTTTATCCTGTGTATGAAAGTAAACTGACAAACAACCATATTCATGGTAACATTCCCGACTGACAGTTTTACCTCATTCAAAGAGTTTCTGACTCCTGCCGCTGTCTCCGGCTCCCAAACACTTGGAGCCGTTCAGAGGGGGGGGGGGGGGGGGGCGGGGGGAGCGCAGTGGCATGACGCTATGTTGCGCCTTCAAAATAAAAGCACGCGAGTTAAAAATTTTTCTCCACGATGTAATTTTTGGGTGGGACAAATGCGGCTGTCTCCAATATTGGGGGGGAAGGGGGGCATGCCCCCCCTCCCCCCCGGTTCCTACGCCTATGGATGGAGACAAATGTCAGGGGCGATTTGTGACAGAAGGAGAGCAGCGAGAGTGAAAGGGAAGGTTGACACGATGGCAGTGAGACCTGATATGATGCTTGGTTTGGAGACGGTGACACGGACAAAAAGACAGGAGGCTGAGCTGGAGGTGGCAGAGTTGAAGATGTTAATATTTCCATTGGGAGTAATAACACTCAAGATTAGAAATGAGTACATCAGTGTGACAGCTCAGGGTGAGTGGTTTGGAGACTAATCAGTGGCATCAACGGGATGGGTGCATCTGAGCGAGAAACAGGAGCGCTACACGCTCATACAGTGGGGACAGACTTTGTATGGACGTGCTAAAGCACATTGTGCTATTTTGCCACTCCTGAATCTAATAAACTGAGTCTAGCAATTTACAAAATAAGAATGATGTTGCATAAAATAAGACCTGAAAAATGACTGAGAACATAAATTCATCAGGAAAAGATTACTGAGGTCATACAGTAGATCCCGGGAGCAGTAGGGCCATTTTCTCATTCATTTCTATGCAAACAGGCCTTCTTTTGCACCCAGAGGAGTCACTCCCTGCTAAAAATGTGTGTTTAAGGCACTTCCAGCACTTGCTTGACCTTTCAACCCAGGAAGCTGTGTTTATCTTTTATATACAGTCAGTCAAATGAACACACTTGCTTTGTAGCTACTTGATGATAGACTTACTATATTTAATAATTGTCTCATGCTGTATCTTTAGTCAGGTCTTTCTCCCTTTAATAGGCACAATCCTGTTTAAATCACAGTGAAAAACAATTTCTTGTTTTTTGGGGAAAAACTTCTGTGTTTTCCTTTGTTTTGCTTTTCTTAAATATTATTTTCCTCACTTAGTCTCATTTCCCAGGCTACTACTGTCCTTCCTCACCCTCAGCTCAGCTCTAAAGTTCAAGACTACCTCTTCCCTCGAGGACCTGCTCTGTCTATTTCTCTTCATGTACAAGTGTGAGGTGAAGAGGGCGACTGGAGCTGATTGTCAGTCTGTGGTAGCACCCACTGATGCACTGTGAGCAACACATACACATTGTTTCATGTGCTGACAGATGCACAGCACGGGGTAAGGCAGCCTGATTGACTGGCTCAGCTGGGGCTCTTGGTTGTGGTAAATGGTGCCCATGATGCTGTTTGATTCTGTGTGCTGCTGTGTGTTTTCTCTCATCCAGAAATCCAGTCTGATGACTTTGTGCACCTTCTTCAGAGTCCACACATTGTGAGTCCAGGCATTGAACTCAGATCTCTCACGCCAAGTCAGTCTTTACATATACTGAGAATTCAGCATACAGAATGGACTCAAACTGAAATCTGACCACAAAGAACCACACTTAGATTTTATGCACAGCTAAGATGAGGCATAACAAAGGCTGCAAAGGTTCTTTTCTCACTGCTATAGCACACAATTTCCTTTTGTAAAAAAAAAAAAAAAAGATTATTTTCACAAAAGGAAATGTCCAACAATTTCCAGCATTTTGAGACAAACACTCAGACAATAACATCCTCTTAATCCAACAGGTGACGGCGTGGTTTGAATTTGTTTCTGAAGCTTTTTTGCTTTCTTTACGCTATTATTTCTGGCCTTTGTAATTAAAAGTCTATTAACTGACTGAAAAATGTAATTGAAATAAAACAATGATAACCAGGCGGTTATTTAGCACCCCACTCTCGGAGCCGCTGACTCTCCCTATCCGAGGCCCTGCAAGCTTCATACTGACTAATTATAACCCAGTGTGCATCCACTTAATGGCAATTGATTGGCTTTTTTTTCTAAATGTTTTGTTTTCAAATCACCGTGATCATCCAGTAATGGAGTCATTACAAAGTCTTTCTGAAAGCACGGATAATTCAACGGTAAAATAATATTACTCTGGCTTTTTTTAATGTGTGTGGCTTTTTTTTTTTTGAATGAATGAATGACTGAAGTCATTCCAAATGTTCCACCTCTTTATGTGAGCTTTTAGCACATCGGGTACGGCTGCATTCTTGTCTGCATGTATCGTCTAAGGTACAGCTGGGATTCTACAAAAGAGCTGTTGATTTCATCATTATGTTACATAACACCACAGAGACAGAAGGAAGAAATTCACAGGGATGCAGCGTTGTTTCTTTTATGGACTCTCCTCGTGTGAGCTGTACATCAATTTCCTAAATACCCAACCGTCTCCACAGGGAGCCTACGCTATTTCAGACAGCTCTGAGAATCTAACGAGTTATCTGCAGAGGAGATTCTGTGACCGTTCAGCATGTATACGGTGATAAGACTGAAATAAATTTTAATGAGCATTGTGTTTCTCTTGGCTTGTTTTCCCTCTCCACTTGCATATTTTTTCATTAGCTTCATCTGTAGGGGAATATACCATATGGGTCTAACTGCTGATACGTGTTCTTGTTGGCAGGCACTCAACTGTGTAAGCTCGCCCCTTATTGTTGCTATTTACACCTGAACTAAAAAAAAGTAAATAGGGCTGAGGTACTAGGGAAAAATGTATTGTGTGTTCTTTGACTGGTTGGTGGTTGCAAACAGGATGCTAAACCAAAAAAAAAAAAAATAGTTGCTAATTGGTGGTGAAACTGTTCAACAAATTTGATCTTGAAGGTTTTGAACGGTCTCCATTTCTGTTTTTCTTCGTACTTTTCACAGTTTCGCTACTGCTTGGTGAGCAGTTTGCCAGTGTTTGCAGACAAGACAGGGTCGTCCATGCGACATACTGGAGACTGCAGCAACCTAAAGTAACCACTTGTCAACTGGTTGTAGCAACCAGAGGTTGCCGGGGTGTTACTCACTGGTGTGCATGATCAGCCAATCAGCTACCTATCAGCCAATTTCCAACCGGTCGGGGAATACACACTTTTCTCTGGCAGCTGGTGGTTACTGCTGACCGGTCTCTAAGCCTGTGTGCCGAGGCCTGATTTAGCTTTCTGAACTTGTGTCTATTTATAGTTTTATATTCAAAAACAATACTGCTTAAAAATGTTATTCGTGGCATCATATTTCTTTTGTACACTTGTTTTTCTTCAGTCATGTTTGTTATGACTGCATTTTTGAATGCCAAAAAAAAAAAATCACATTATAAATCCACGTAAGAACAGGTCCTTACGTGGTGCTTTTATTAAAAAAAATAAATAAATAAAGGAGCTGTTTCTCTGCTAATCAGACTAAAGATTAATAATACAGTGCAGCTAAAAAAAAGGCACATGAAAAGAGTTCCTCCCCTTTCTAGTTTCATCTGTCTTTTACTGCGTTTCCGGTTAAAAATAACATAAGCTGACAGACAATGAGCTATAAGCACAATGAGACTGTGGTGGAGCACTCCACCCACTCACAATCTTACTGTGTCTTTAACTGTTCCAAAGTCAGCCTCTGCCACTGTTTCCTCAGCTCTGATTGCTTATCCACTGATTCCATGTCATCCTTTAAGATGGGTGGCAAACTGAGTTTCCTTTTAGATGAACCAACGTGCAAAAGATGCCTTAGGTTAATTAGGTCCACACAGCAGAGAGGTTGGAAAAGTGATCCAATCCCAGTTTCTGGAGCTGTAGTCAAAAGCAGTGACGTGCATCACGACTGCACATTTGATTATTGGTACAGCTTTGGGAGCAATCTGTGACCAATGTTGACCAACGTGGTTTTTTTGCTATCTCACAGCAGTGGATCTGCCTGTGAACATTTTACACATAATAACACATAATCATGGTAAACATGTTGATAAAAATGAGTAACTGTTTCCCTATATAGAGGGTTGCATTTTTAGCAAAGCGATACATCCGAGTTCAGTATTTAATCTAATTTTATCTCCATTTTAGCCTCAGCAAAAAGCTAAAAGGGTTCATTAAACTAGAGGAACAGCAAAAAAGTGAAACAGACAATGTGCTGGGAGTGAGAGCTCAGTTACTTTATACAGTTAATTAGATTTAATGGCACAGCCACTAAGCAATCTTAAGTTAAAAGCTCCTATAATCAGTATTTTTACATTAAGACTGAACAAAATAGTTAATGGATCAAATTTACATAGTGCTTTCCAGTCTTATCGACTGCTCAAAACACTTTGCATTATATGACAAATTCACGCATTCATTGGGTGGATTCAGTGTGCAGCACACTGACTATACATATTTGACTTTCACACACACAATCACACTACAGTGACACATCAGGGACAGCTCTGAGGTTCTAGAGGGACTGGGGATGCCAATCTTCCAGTTATTGAATGACCCACTCTGCCTCTTTGCCCACCTCCTACTTGACCTTTTTTTTTTTTAAAGCAATCTTTATTACCCAAACTTCTAAATATGTTTTTCTAAATAAAATTGCAAAAACATTTTATCTCCAAAATACTTTAGCTTAAGAACATGCAAATTTATATTCTTGTAAAACTTGTAACACTGGGAAACCACTGCCCTTTCTGCTGACTTAGCATTTTGTTATTTTGTCTGCTGTTCATTGTTTAAGAATATTGATAAGCTACAAAAAGCTAATTTGCCACGAGGTGACAGCTGATAATTTTGAGAATGCATTTAAACACTTTCTTCTTTTTCTCACTGGAAAATAAAACACAGGCTACAGGCCCCGCCCCCAGCAGACGTTTTAGCTGATTTGAACGTTGTCCATCTCACTCGTCTCATGTCACTCTCCAAACACTGAATTGTGGAGACAACACAGAGGTCCTATTGTCGATGCCCATAATTTTCCAAGGTTTAAAAAGTTGAAGTGTAATAATTTTATTTTATGGTCATTTTCTTTTTTTCTAAAAGCTTTATCTCTTACAATGAGAAAATAGGCGATTTGTTGGGTGGGCGACAATAGGTTCAGTTTGACAGTATTTCTTGGCCCTCCACTAATATGTACCAAATATCAGCTGAGCTAAGCTGAGGATCTTTTTAAAAGTTGCCCTATGTGGAATCTACACTGTAAACCCGGATAAGTTGAATTAAAAAAAAACCAAGGTAACTCATTGCCCTAAATTTTTTAAGTAATAATGAGCATCAGTTGAATAAGTGCAGTGGACTATGTTCAATGTACTTGAGGCCCTTTTGGAATGGAATGGAAGATCTAAGTTGAATGTACTAATAACAGTGGCGCTTATGTCCTCCCAGCTGACATAACGCAAGATGCAGGGTGCACCCTGTACAGGTTGCTAGCCTTTTGCAGGTTAGCACCCCAGTAACTCCATATCTTCGAATCCACACAGACACGGGGAGAACATGCAAACTCTGCACAGCAAGAGGCCCAGATAAAGGTGGAATTGAACCCAGATTATTAAATAGTTATTCTAGCTGTGAGGCAGCAGTGCTAACCACCACACCACCGTGCTGCCTGTAGCAAAGATATTTTTTACGATGTTGAACTCTGTCTGTTTAAATTTATAAATAAACAAACATGATAAAACTTAGCCCTGTTGAACACTGGTACATTAATATTTACAAATAACATTTGTCCAGGGAACAATGAAAAACTGTGCAGGTAGAGAACCAGAAGGGGAACAAAAACACTAAACATCTACTCTTTCAAACTCCACACAGGAAGAGGTCTGGGCCAAGGTGGAATTGAACCCAATCCTTTTAGGTGTCATTTTACCTGTGAAGCAATACTGCTAACCACCACGCTACCATGCTGCTGTCTGTTAAAACCGGTATCAACTAGATCATGGCTCTTCAACTCCAGGCCTCGAGAGCCCCTGTCCTGCAGGTTTTAGATGTGTCCCTGATCCAACACACCTGAATCAAATGGCTGAATTACCTCCTCAGTATGCAGTCAAGTTCTCCAGAGTCCTGCTAATGACTTCTATATTTGACTCAGGTGTGTTGAAGCAGAGACACATCTAAAACCTGCAGGACACCGGCTCTCGAGGCCTGGAGTTGAAGAGCCTTGAACTAGATTTTTAGCGGGTGCAAAACCTAATGATATTAAGTTGTTTGAACTCAAACACATAATTACAATAAGATAGACCATCAAAAAGTACAGTCTACTCAGCATTAATAAGTTATGTTGCAAAATGACAGATATTTAAGTAATATAAACTCAGTTTATTTCAGTAGGAGCTGTTGATTGGACTTAAAAACAAAATTACAATAAAAAAGGACATAAAACAGTTCAGGTTACTCAGCATTAACAAGTAATGTTCACATACTAGGCAATTCTAAGTAATAAGAACTCAATATTTTTTAAGTTGAATCAAAATCTGGGTTTACAGTGTAGGGTCTAACTGGACATTTTACTTTTGATTCTACTTTTATATTTCACCTTAAAAACTGTTTACCTTGCCTCCTTTGATATCATTTTTACCAGCACAACCTGACATGTATACAGTTATTATTATTATTTTTTTTATTTTGACATACTGTATTTAACACATTGGACTTAAAATCACACAAAAAAACATAAAATCAGAGTAGAAAAAAGTTTGGGTTTTCTTACTGTGAAAACAACAAACATGTTTAACAACACAAACATACAAATGTAAATTTCAAAAACCTATGTACAAATACAACAAACAAAGTTTACAACTATTTACATGAAATGCAGGCACTGCCTCAGGCGTTTTTTTTGTACTACTAATCACAGAACAATCAGGTGTCACAATCAGAGGCCACACAAATGATTTGTGCCACCACAGAAAACAGTTCCTGGCCTGACACTTCCAGGTGTGTCACTCCTCCTGTTTTACACCTGGAGGCGGCGTTTACATGTAAGTCTGCCTATACAACACTAGTTGCGTTGTGGACTACACAACACACTAAACACACTACATTACACACTAACTATACACTCCAAACATGCTAAAATTGCTCAAAACTTGCCATCAGCAGCGCTGTCTCTCTTTCACCCTGACACCACAATTTTCACCTTTTTCCTCAGCAACCAAATGCCACACGTTGCCATTTAAGTACTTGATTGGTTGATGTGGTGCATTTTTCGACTAATCGGAAAGGGAATGTTGAGATTTTTGTTAGTTTTGTTTGCTCGTTTTTAGTGGTTGCACCACACGTGAGGAGAATATACCCTGACCCAATTAACGCAAAAACATTTTTATCATGTAATCTAGGGGTCACTGACCATCTTTTGTGCAAATTGAGTATTAATTGGGCTGCAGATTCTACCATAATCACACGGGATTATACGAGTATGCCTAGAATTCAGGTGGGTAATAGCCATAATTTAGGGTTTGTGTTACTTTATTAAGGACAGCTGGCACTGATGAAAACAACATTGTGTTTACAGGGTCATTTCTAATGAGCCACCTTGCAGTTCACTCACTTGGCACTGCTGCCACCAGTCCAAACAAATTAGTTAAGTGCAGAAGTAAACACTCCAGCATATACTTGCTGGGTGCAAACAGACCTTTAGTTACTCCACACAATTATTCAGTGAGTCAAACACAGTCGCCCTTCATTCAAGCATTTGCTCAATCACTTGATGCAACAATCACTTACCTGCTCACTCACTCACTTTCCCAAACTGCTCCTACTTTCTCCCCCATTTCCTTCTCCTGCTCTCAGTTTTCATTTATAGTTGTTCTATTTTTCCGTTGTCTGTTTCCTGATTTCTCTCGCTGTCCCTCCTTTTTCCTGTGTTGCTACCTTTGTTTATTTACATGTTTCTTTCTTTCTGCTCCAGCAGGCACACTTCTAAAAATACCCGTTCTCATCTGCAGGTGCAACAGTTTTAGTGTGAGTCTAAATGTGGCTTTTGCCGACTTTCTGCTTGAGATGCAGCAGTCAGGGAGCTGAAGAATGAGAGGCACCATAATCATTTTCTCCACTGATGGCATTTTTTTGGAATGGCAAAGATGGTGGCCATTTAATATTTTTGCACATGTGTGTGGCTGTTCTCTGCATAGGTCTTAGCCTTGCATTTAATGTGTTGTAATGCATCTTTATGTGTGAGTATAAAAGTCATCAGCACCTTGTATTTACACAAGTGGGGCAGCAGCATTTCATGAATAAAAACAACTCCAGCTGCTGTGCAGTCCCACTGAGCCTGATGGATGCACAGCACCAACTGCCACTGTAGATTCAATTAATGAAGTCTTGAAATAACCAGGATAAACATGCTAATCATGTACAGTTCATCATATATTCACAGGCTGTTTGTGTAATATTTTCATTATGGGTAGGGCTGCAACTTGGAGTTGCAACTATAACTTGATTTATCAGTTAATAATTTAAAGGAAAATCAGAAATGTGGTTTTCAAGAAAAAAAATAACAGTTGGAAATTTGAATGTTTCACATTAAAAAGGAATTTGCCTCTTTATTAAAGTACATCAAATATTTTGGGTGTTTTGGACTGTTCGACAAAACACAAGATCTGCTGCAGTCACTAGAAAAATGTGATGAGCTTTTTTTTCCTGCAGCTTTTTAAAGTTTTATGAACCAACAATTGAGCAGTCAGTCAAAAAAAAAAAAGAAATCAGTGGAGTAATAGATAATAGTAATATCTAGAAAGTAACAGTTTCAACTACACTGCTCAAAAGATTAACATAAAGTCAGAGTCAAATGATTTTGAGTTCATTTTAGCTGCGTTGGTGCACGTACAGTATAACTGTGCCATCTTGGAGGAGTTGAACTACCTGTTTAACCTGACCGGACTCAGGTCTGTCACTACCAACAGTGAAAAACTAGAAAAAAATAGTCAGGAAGGATAAAGAGAAAAGCGGCAGTCAGTGGCCACAACCTGCATTGCCTTGTTGTTGCCTCTCCAGTGCACCTGTTGTCAATTTCATTTACACCAAAACAGGTAAAATTGGTTCACGATGCTTTACGCTTCCTAAACAGGACAGATTGATGTCCCTGAAGTTGAAGTAACTTTGTGTTTTATTCTAATGACTGAATGTTCCCTTAATTTATTGAGTGATGTGTATTTAGTGATTTGATAACCTGTAGATTATTTTACTATAGTGGCTACAGTATGCCTCCATAATGCAAATTGCTTGTTTCATTCTGAACAGCATAAAAAAATGAAAAACAAACAAACAAAACAAATGTACAAATTTTAAAGGAAAAAAATGGCTTGTTGCCTCTTCATGATAATTAAGTTGATTGCATTACTGGTTTATTGATTTACAATGGCAGAAACCAGTATTTTTTTCTCAGGCTCCCACACTCTGAGTAAAAGAGCAGTATACGTTACCTTAAGGGACTGAACTGAACACCTCTCGTGCTGTGACTTTGCAAAGTGGCACTACACTGTACCCCTTAAAAGGAATCATCACAATCCGTGATTGGATTGACAATCTTGTCGTGTTGTTGAATGAGATATTCAGTGGCTGGTGACTCATCTGTTTGGCAGTACTGAGTGAATTCAGAGGGATAAGGACTTTGCAGTTAGGAGTTGAACACACTCACAGTGGCTGTCATCTCCTTGTAACCACAGGTCTCAGTGTCGTTTCCAGTCTTACTCTTTAGCAAATATTGAAGTTATATATCTATAGCTGATCACCTGTATTTCACCGACTACTTTCTAATGTGAAGTGATTTCTTTCAGGGTTTTATGGAGGTTAAACGTCTTCTTACTGACTGATGTGTTTATGACTCCAGAGAAAAATGAAAAAGACATTATCAGTACTAAAATCAATAAAATATCACTAAACAACTACATTATTGTTTTCTGCTGCCACGATGTGCATAAGAATGAGTGTAAATGGGTTTACAAAAACAACTTAGTAATAGAAAAGTGGGATTTTTTTCATAGCCAACATGCAGAAACCAATGCAAGAGCTCTCTACTCAGCAGCAATTACTCTCTTGAATATTTGAAAGTCCACTTACCTGTGCAGGAGAGTAGAGGCGACATCGAGGGTGAGCGTGTCCTTCATGAACTGCACTCCCTCCTCCTCCGTCTCGCGTTGGTGCCATCAATCCGCTAGTTGGACCCCCGACTGTTCCCGCTGTAACTGTGGCAGACACTACGCCAGCCCCGCTCGCAGTGCTAACCGTGGCCCCAGCGATGGCTCCAATGCCCCCCATCATGCAGCAGAGGCCCCCCTGGGCCAACTCCAGTTCAATCTCTGCATCCATCTCAGCGTCCTCCTGCGCCTCCTTGTTGGAATCGTCCAAATGCTTCATGAGCACCGCGACCACCACGTTTATCAGGACGAACTGAGCTGTGAGCACGAAGGAGACGAAATACATTGGGGAGATGAACTGCAGTCCGGCATGACAGCCGTAGTCACTTCCTGGACGATCTGGTGGGCACTCTCTCAGGGTGTCCTGGTGGATAGAGGGGTATTGGGAGAGGAACAGGAAGGAAGAGTCAAACAGATTGAAAGGCAATACAGGGGCAGAGGAAAAATGGGAGGATGAAACAGAGGAATAGTGAGAATTTGGGTAGATGGAGAGGCATGGAAGCAAAAGAGGGAAAAGAGAGGAGAAGATCAGTCAGCCAAAGAAGAATTTATGTTGAGCACGGACACAATATAATTGCCAGGAACAATAATTTTCAATTAGGGTCGGGCTAATGGCTGAATACAGTTTCATGAACACACTGGCCATCAAAGGCTGGTGGTTAGAAAATGTGACCGTATCACCCAGTTCCATTTGCAATATTACTTAATCAATACTGTTATGGTTTAGATTATTATGCCTATTATTGAAAGGGGAATCTGAAATGTCTTTACAGAGCACACTGCCAAACTTTCACACTTCCAAAATCTGCTTCTCAGCCACAGTCACTTTTTAGAGAGCCTAATCAGCACTGATTAACTGCTGGATATGAGCTGTTATAACATTTTAAGAGCTCCAGGTACTTGGGGTAGTTGGGTGTGATTGGAGAGTGGATTGAAGTGATAGATTAAATTGAAGAGGCAGATCAAATCGTCACTTTTTGTGAATGTAAATTTTAATCTTCATTCATCCTCTGTAGACTCGGAGTGCACATTTACATCTTCAGCATCATCTTTGCTAAAGGACACGCTCATTACTCTCCCATTTCTCCTACCTAAATATGGTCCGGTCCACAGATTTGAACTAAAGACCTTCAATTATAATTCTGCTTCTCACCCTCTTTCTCCCCTGAGCTTAGTATAAAATATATTTTGTCAGACTTGAATACCAGGACAATATATGCATGTATGCATTATTAGACTCCCAAGTAGCACTGGTCTAACTGATGCTCATCTAAGAAAATCTTTCACTCCACTTAAACTCATGTTGTCTCCAAAGGCAGTGCTGGAACAATCATTAGATAACCCAGCCCAACATAATGAATGAAGTTTACCTTCATGATGCCATTCCAGTTGTCGCCAGTTGAAACTTGGAATAGTGTCAGGAAGGCCATTCCAAAGTTTTCAAAGGTAGCGTGACGGCTCATTCCTTCACAGGGGTAGTCAGCATTACACACTGAGAAAAAACATGAATCTAGGGTTATGTTCATTGGCCACAATCTTGAGTCTTTGTGTTTGTGTGTGTCCACAGAGTAAGACGTTAGAAATGATGCAGGTAGTACAAATGAAGATTGCAGGTACTTTTTTTGGTAACCTGTCAAAATAAAAGATTCAGGTTTAAAGTCAAATTCAGCACATTCGATGCCCTCATTTTTATTCCAGCATTTTGGGGTTTTTTTGGTTTTTTTTTTTACAATTATCCTATTAGAATTACTGAAAGTGCTTAATAAAAGCCTATAGTTTGAACAAAAAGTACTGAAAGACCTACCTAGTTCTCCAAACAGCTCCACCCCCAGAGCAGCATAGATGAAAAACAGTAACATGAAGAGCAGGCCCAAGTTTCCCACCTGCCACATAAAAGAAAGTGTATTCATTTGAGGAACTGATTCATGTGAACATCTGCAGTTAGGTGAGGTCTGTAGATACAGACTTAGTGGTTACCATCTCTTTCTGCTGTTTCCACTGTCTAAGTACTGCAATAACTGTACTTTCTTAAGGCTTAATATTGCAGGATTTCACTCTTTATGACAGTTTATACTACTTTTGTCCCCATTAAATCTCTGGATTGACAACAGTCTGGACAGTAAGCCTTTGCTTTTCATGAAATATGAAAACTGACTGCACATGCATTTTTGAAATGCTGCATCAGTCTTTGAAATGATCATGAAGTTAAACAGGCACACCCAGGATTGGGCAAGCATTTCACTGCATCCGAAATAGTTGCAAGTGACCAGGTATACACGGGACTGGCACAATGTGGGTGACATTTTACGTGCCGACTTCGCAACACATGTGAATCCATCCATGTAGCTCAAAGTGTTCACAAATGATGATATTCAATGTGGATGGATAAAGAACCCCCTTGGGTGCAGCAGCAGCAGGCACTAGCAGCACGCCATTAGTGAAATCACTTTACTGGGAAGGCAGTAGGGTGCTTTTAAATAGGTGAGGACAGAATTCTTTTAGATAGTAAAATAAACTGAGAAAGGCTGGGGAAAGCACATGTATTTTTTAAATTTTATTTTTCTAGGTGAGGAGAGATCACAGGGGACAAGGACACTATATAATGAGACAAGGAGATATGGGGAAATGAAGGTATATACACTATAGAGGAGAGGTTAGGCTATAAAAAGCCATGCTTTGGCCTGAAGCAGTCTGCAGCTTGTAACTTAAACGCATCTGATGTCTTTGGAGTCCTTGAGCAGAGACTTAAAGCAAACTGCAGGGGTAGTGCTGCTACACTATGTATATAAGACTGCTGGATGCTAAGGAAGCACTGAAATGATCAACAAGGTAGCTGAAGTTGGAGCGTACTCTGGTAATTCTAACGTATCTTTTGGTTTCCAGCAAACAATTCTGAAGTCATCAACTAAATTTAAAAAATGTGTCCTAAAAATGTTGGTGCCATTGGGCGAAACATTTCTGCCAACTGATTGTTTTGTATAATATAAGAAACAATCACATATGATATTTTTTTTACAGACACAGTAAAAACAAAGGCACCTTGGATGACAATCCTCCTGTTGTTCTGCATGTGCGTAAGCAGGGACAGTGCATTTGACATGCATTTGAAAACCTTTTTTTTTCAGTCATTGCTTTCATTGAGAGAAACTCTGTGACAGCTTCTCAGTAGACTCAGAGTCCAGTGGGGTAGCAGTTTACACCTTTGCAGCAATAAAAAAAATGGTAAGCTCACGGTACACTTATACAGTATTTGTGATTTTTCTACTGTAAAAGTATAACTGTGTATGATTGCTTTTAAGTTGTAGCAGCTTTTTTCCCCTGGCTTCAGTGGAGATGTGTTCTACTGAAAGAAAATGATATTGTGCATTGTTACATGCCCACTTTATAATGGTAAAATTTACCTCATAAAAAACAATGTGTGAATACTGCAAAATCACCTTATTTAACAATGGCACCTACTGCTGTATTGTATAGACAATGACAGTTACATGGTTCATTTCCTCTACACAAAGTTGCGATAAAATTACAATCGTCTGATGGGTTTTGTGTCAGAGCACCATGACAATAAATCTATAATGAAATGGTACTGGAACATTTTCAAGCTCTATTATGAATTAATGCTTTGATCCTAATCTTAATAATAAATAAATACAGTATGCTATTATTAATGCATCACAGCGAGGGCTTGATTATTATTACACTGACGTTTTTCGAAGCATAGCAGGTAATTTAGCTTTTTTTTTATGTCTTTTTATTGGACACTTAAAAAATAACAGCGACATTAAAATTTATGTTGGTGTTCAGAATTTAACGGTTTTCATTTACTGTTTACCTATAAGACCTTTTTTAGTGCATTCATGATGACAGCAATTTATTTGTGGACTGAAACTGAAACAGTTTGCATTTATAAACGTGAGTCTGACATGATTTATGGAAATTTTCTGTGACTACAATTTAATGTGAGCCTGTGTTTTTTTTTGCTCTGATGTGGATATCTGTGCACACATTTTGCTACCCAAACATCAGGGACACCAAAATCCTCCCAGACGGCTGAGAAAAAGAATCAAAAAGACAGCAGAACTAACTTCTTTCTGTGACTCACTCCATTTGAAAAGCCTTCGGTAAAGAGTTGTTTTGGAGAGATTTGACAGTCCCAATATATTACAACTTTTTCCCCATTGGGTTTGATCATATTAAAAAAAAAAAAAATAAAGATGCAGGGGATTATAATGCTAAAAATTCATTATTTAGCTTTTACATGGAGCAAAAGAATAACAATCACATGTCAAATCATTTTGATACTTTAAGAAGAAACGAAATTGTAAATTTAAGTCGGTGACCTTGTGATATCATTTTGTAACTCAAGTCTAGTACAATGCAGTAAAGTGATGGTTTAAAGTTTATGAACCTTTTAGATTTTTCTGTTTATCTTGTTAAATATGACCTATAGTTAGGTCCACAAGCATTTTTTACAGTTTTGTCTCTGGACTCCAACACAGTGGATTTTAAATCAAACATTCAAGATGTGCCTGAAGACTTTTAGTTTTAATTTGAGGGGTTTTACAAAAGTAATTCATGTATGAACCTTTTAAAAATCACGTAAATTTTATCCATTAGTGCCCCATTTTCAGAAGCTCAAAATTAATTGGACAATTGACAAGTAGTGAGGCCTGTTTACTTGTTATTCCATGACAAAGTAAACAGATAAGACATTCACAGCGTAGTGTCTCCCCATGTCTGTGTGGGTTCTCTCCGGGTACTCTGGCTTCCTCCCACAGTCCAAAGACATGCATTTACTGGGGTTAGGTTAACTGGTGATTCTAAATTGCCCATAGAAATAAGAGAAATACAGATGCAAGTATGAGTGTGAATGGTTGTCTGTCTCTCTGTGTTAGCCCTGTGACAGACTGGCAACCTGTCCACGGTGTACCCCACCTCTTGCCCTGTGATAGCTGAGATATGCTCCACAGCCTGAATTGAGTAAGTGGAAAAAAATGATGGATGGAGATCCGCAGTGTCACTTCGCTGTGCAAATGGGTAATTACCAAAAGCAAAAGCAACCCAAGAGTTTCTCATGTCAGCAAAATAGCCAAGTTAGATGGCCAAGTCAGTCACCAGATTTCAACCTGACAGAGCATGCTTTCTACTTACTGAAGACTAAACTGAAGGTAGAAAGACCCACAAATAAGCAGCAACTGAAAAGGCAGCTGCAGGGAAATCTAGACAGAGTTTCAAGAGAGGAAATGCACTTGGTGATATCCATTCAATGCAAAAGATTTCCATCTAAACATTAAAAACAATCAAAAACAAGTGATTTAGTTTTTCCAACTACTTTTGAGCCTCTGAAAATGGGGGTGAATGGATAAAAATGGCTGTAAAAATGGCTGTAAAAATGGTTAATTCAGTAGTTTTGGTGAATTAAATCTCAGTTTGCACTTCAAACACATCTAGATTGTTTGATTTAAATTGATTTAAAATTATGCACCTGACTGACCTGGCAGTTCTGAGGGTTTTTCTTCTCACAGTTGTGTATCGTTGTCTTGTGTTCTTCAGTGTTTCTTTGGGTGGGTGTGAGAGTAATCTGGGTTTTAGGTCATATTTTTAAGTAACCATACTGTTTTTTATGTGTGTGCATTTACAACAGTAAAATCCATCAACAAAGATAATCTATTTGAACTGATTATTAAAATAAGTCCTACAATACATCTAAGTGATCTAGTTTCAATAGAGCAGAGTGTGTATGGAGTACAATGTTGGTAAAATATCTGGGAATTACTGAGTTGATAACAAGTTATTAAACATTCTTGAACTCTCCACCTCAAAAAGCACATCTACAACTCCACCATATTCCCTCAAATTCCACAAAAACATGCATTAATATCAGCAAAGGTTTAAGGCAAAAGTCCTTCAGTGCAACAGGAGAGCAGAACACACTTTCCTCATTAACAGTGGTACAAATAAAAAACTTAACTTATTGCTGCAAATGTGTGCTTTTTAAATTTAACTCTTGAATAAATGAGAGGAACCGTGGAAAATTAGCAAGTGTGTCATAAAATTAAGGGCGAAAATTTTCTAATAACCTGACTTTTTTTAAAGTCATAATTCTCAGACCCCATTTATCGACTCTGGTCCATTTATCATTTCACAAATTTAAGTGTGTGTGTGTGTGTGTGTGTGTGTGTGTGTGTGTGAGAGAGAGAGAGAGAGAGAGAGAGAGAGTGGGATGACACATACCTGAGGCAGAGCTTGGACCACTGTATCAAGGAGAGCTCTCATCCCTGTTGCCATTTTCAGCAACTTCAACACTGAACAGAGATCACACAGTTTGAGAGAAACTATAGCCTTGCACGAAACTACATAAGTCTAAGTATGTGTCTGTATGCGATACTTGACATATGTGTTGCGGCGATAAACAACCAACAGAGTGAAAGGAAGCGATACCAAAGACAGAGACTGAAGACACCAGAGGGATAGAGGGGAAAAAAGTCAACATACATAGATAAGATGTGGGCAGAGACGGAAAGAGTGAGAAGATGGGAGAAAGAGAGGCAGCAAATGATCAATAAGTGGAACAGGTTTCCCAACTCATCATAAGAGACCCAGACAATTCCCAGAGGTCCAATTTCAGGAGGAACATGGATATTACTGGAGCCAGTAGCTGAGAGAAAAACACGAGCGTTTTCTCACAGAGAACAGCAATGAACAATATAACCTCCTGGGAGATGGTTGCTCTTCAGAGAGTTCATAGTGGAGATATACAGTTTGTGTGAGAAAGAGAGTGTGAAAGTGGTGGTTACAGTCCATGAAAAGAGCAACTCTAAATAACCTTTTCTCCAAAACATCTAGCCAACAGCTTCATTTACAAGCAGTCGCTGCATTTGTTGGTGAAAAAAATCAAGAAGCATCTCCATCACCAAAGGTGAGCTACTGGACTAAGGTTTTTCATCAACAATGACCCAATACCAAACATATCTGAGAAAGCCATTAAAGGCCTTGGGAGATGTTAGGAAGCAAATCTCTAAGACTGTGGTCAGATCAAGCAACTCAAGCAGGATGCTGACAAGGACCTCAAAAAAAAAATCGATCACTCCACGCTCCCTTTCAATCTAAAGCATTGATGCTTCCAATTTGGCCACTGATAGTTGTTGACGTCCCCATCACAGCAGTCCAGAGAGAATGATTAACACCCATGTGAGGAAATGGTTAGGAGTCCCAAAATGTCTGCACAACATTGGCCTACTGTATATGGGCATAACATTCTAGATCTGCCAATCTCAAATCTTGTGGAAAAAATAAATAAATAAAAAATCTTGTGGAAGAATTTAAATACTTGACTGGAGTTGACCCTCTCAGAGGACAAATCTAAGGGCTGTTATACCATATAGGTCGGAAGTGGACCCCAAAAGAAGCCATGCAGCAAGTCAAATCAGCACTCCGGCATGCTGAAAAAATGGGCCATGTTCAACAGGGCAGAGGAGGTCTGGGCCTATGTCAGGACAGACCCCGGTGGAACAAGACAACCCCATCTGAGCAGTGAACGCTGGTGGTCTCAGAGGTTCGGCGCCAGGAAGACGGCACAAGACGTGCGAAGGCGAGCTCATCGGGGACAGTGGATGAAGTTGGAAAACGTGGAAAAAAAAAAGATTAGCTGGTTCATTTAAAATGGCAATCCTAAAAAGAGGTTATAACACTTAAAAACTAAGGCTAAAGCTATAGCGCCAAGGGAAAAGCCAGCATCCTTATCAAATAATAATTCACAAGTGAGTTCATTATATTGTGGGGTAGAGCATTATAGTACCATATAAAAGTGTTAAATTAGATTTTATTTGTTCAAACATGCTCTAGGACAGTTCAAGGTTTACTAGAGAAAAACTAACTTGCGCTACCAACAAAGTGGTTAGAATTATGCTTTGGTGGCTCCATTTCAATCAGGCTTTACTTTTACGTCTTGACTTTTACTGTTAAATATTCAACAAAGTATAGTCAGAGTAATTTTCTATTCTATTTTCCAACCAGCACGTCTGAATTAATCCACTTGCATGAAAAGTGAATGATTGTGGAATATTTTAATGTTCTC
Source organism: Archocentrus centrarchus (assembly GCF_007364275.1). Classification (NCBI taxonomy): domain Eukaryota; kingdom Metazoa; phylum Chordata; class Actinopteri; order Cichliformes; family Cichlidae; genus Archocentrus; species Archocentrus centrarchus. The sequence continues at coordinate 6,654,940 of NC_044346.1, forward strand.
TCCCACAGCCACAAATTAGTTAACATTCATACACAGTGGTAAAAATGTTGAGAGAGGAAGGACTAGAAGTCACCAGTAGCCCTCACACTCATCATCAAATACCCCACTTGCTTCTTAATTACCACTGGATGCTGTTTAATTAGCATATTACCCATGGGTCCTCTCAGCGGTCCCTGAACAGAATTATGGAGGGCAGAGGGTGATGGTAAGAGGGCGAGGATTAAGCGAAATTGATGTAATTAGCCTTTATCCCCCTCAGTGTGAAGTTAAGAAAAACTGGTGCAGCCCAAAGAACTAGTCCTTCAATTTCCCCTGAATTATTAACAGCATAGGTGCTAAATGAAAGTCCCAAAATGTTCTTTTGTAGATTGAACTCAGCATATAATGATAAAGTTATCACTTCCACAAACTAAATCGAACAAAAACTCAACACCTCCTGTCAGATTTCACATAAAAAGCTTACAGAACAGTGAGAGACGACGCCTGCTAAGCTTCTGTTAGGCTTTTTCATTTACAAAAATAAAACACACAATCAATCTGTAAGCGAGAGCAGCATTAAATTGAAATTAGTGATGTGGAAATATACATGACTTTTAATGTATCACAACAGCTGGGTAATATTAAAGAACTGCTGGCAATAACAGCAAGCAACATCTACAGAAAATGAAAACAGAATCAGCGCGCGCACACACACACACACACACACAAAAAAAAGCAAAAAAACAAAAAACTCACTAATTTCTCCCCAAAAAGGGTAAATTAGGAAATAGGCAAGTCAGATATACATGTATAAAAGTATAAAATAATAAAAGAAATAAAGTCGTGAGGTTTCAAATGTAATCCTTGACGCATTTGCAACTGAGGTTCACACAACTTGCAATCTTGCCGTATGAGAAAACACAGGGTCACAGGTGTATGTGCCTGTGTGTTCTGGCATACCTCGCGCTATCCTGAGCACCCTCATGATCCTGATGATGGTGGGGTTGATGGGGAGAGAGGCATTGATCTCAATCTCCTCCAGGGTGATGCCCATCACTGACAACAGCACAATGGCCAAATCCAACTGGTTCCACCTACACGCACAGACACACACAATGACATTTCAATGCACCAAAGAAAAACGTAACCCAGCCAAAGAAAACGTAAGCCTTATAAAAGAGAATGAGAATGAATTTGGTGTCATAACACAGCGTGTGGCTGCGGATTTCACTGCACACATCAAGGTCTGTGTCATGTTAATTTCCCAATGAATATTAATGTTCTACATCACATTTGTGCATAATTGGCCTGACTCTCGCACAACTGACTTGGCTGAAGAATTGGTAACAGCTCACCATTACCCTAAGGCCTGCTCCGGCTATGAATATTTATACTAATAGTAGTTTGAATACCATGCAAAACTCAGAAACATTAACTCCTGGTTTACAGAACCAGTCAAAAGTTTGGACACACTCACACACAGTGAGTGTCACTGTTGCTACTAAAAGTTCAAGTTTAAAGTGAAGATGAAGATTTACTAAACAACTTATGTGGGGAAATTTATGAATGTGAAGCTCCATAAATAGTACGCATTATTATATTTTTATATTATATTTACACACACACACAGGAGAAGAGATAAAGATACTGAGAAAGAAGAGAGGGAGGACAGAGAGAAAGCAAAAGAGACATGAGATGATATGCAAACTAGAGGGAATACTGTGACTAAAACTGAGACACACAGGAAGATGGACATTAAAATAGGTCAGAAGAAGTAATTTCAAAACCTAGAGGGCCAGAAATAACCAGCAGCAATTTTCTCCAGCACAGTTCTCAAAATGGATTGGAAGCAACAATAATAAATCTACATAGTAGGCTCAGATAATATTCACCAACACTCTCACAGCTGCTCCACAGTCTTGCATATGTAACTGAGAGAATTGCTCCATGCTGGATTGCCATGATGTTGGGTGAAGATATGGAAATCAGCTGAAATTCAAGAGTTTCTGCAGCTGCACATTTGGATCGTGGATTGATTTTTTTTTAAACTAAACATGCAGCATATAACTGAACCATGACAACTTCAACTTGTTTAAAAAGGGCTTCGATTTGAATCTTTCACAATGTTTGCGTAGCCATTTGATTATACCAACAACACACACACACACACACACACACACACACACACACACACATATATATATATATGTGTGTGTGTGTGTGTCACTATTCATCTATCCATCCAACCATGGAGCTAACTGATATGTCTCTTCATAATGCAATATCATACCTGCTCATGATGTCTTTAAGGTTCTAAATAGGCATAAAAGCTGGATACGTAAACAAGAATTAAAGCTTTTTTATGAGATGAAAACTTTGTCTTTGCCAGAATAGAAGTGCAAAACTTTGAAGATGTAGAATAAGAAAACAAGAGTTTCTGCAGTTTTCATGATGTCTTTAAGGTTCTAAATAGGCATAAAAGCTGGATACGTAAACAAGAATTAAGCTTTTTTATGAGATGAAAACTTTGTCTTTGCCAGAATAGAAGTGCAAAACTTTGAAGATGTAGAATAAGAAAACAAGAGTTTCTGCAGTTTTTCTCTTTGGATTCCTTTTCACCTTTTTCAGGACACTTGTTACAGTTCAACACTCCCCAATTTCACTCATTTGTAGCTAGTTTGTCCAAGTGCTAAAATTGTGGCCACACATAAAAAGACTTTCTTAAGAACCAAGTCTGTCGATACAGACTTTGTAACCCTGACCACACTTCCAATGTGGAAGCATGTGCCTTTCTGTAAAGGAGTTACAAAGAGGTTCACTCACTTTTTCAAGTCAGCATCATGAGAGATTATTCACTGTATTAAGATGGTGTTTTTCTTTAACTGAAGATCCTGATAATCTTAAAAAGATCCCAGCCTTCCCTACAACTGTACTTCACCTTATCTGGAGAAAGAAAAACTGTCTGTCAGGACAAATCAGGCTGCATTACTTTTCTTAAAAGAACGAGCAGTGTAAATCAGAAACAGGTTTGAGGGCCGCAGTTTTAGTCCAGATCGGCTGGATGTTCGCACACACTTTCAGAGACAATGAAGCATTCAAGTGTTGCCCTTGAATCTGCGGTGTTGTATTTTTTCCTGTCGACTCTCAGAGCTTAGCTGACCACAAAAACAAAAACAAAAAAAAAAACTGCTTCTCTATTAGGAAGAAATATAAGCAATAAGGCATTGGTATATAATAGTGCAATGCAGAAAGTGCAAGGATTAACTCGTTATTGGTGCCATGGGTCCATATTTTAACCGATTTTAGCAGTTTTGTATGCTTCAGCACAAAATCTATAAAGATTTAATACAGCTGGGACCGTACCTGTCCTTGAAGAAGCGTCGAAAGCCAAAAGCTACCAGCTTCAGAGAGGCCTCGATCACAAATGTGGAGGTGAAGAAGTAGTTGCAGTACTTTAATGCTGTCTCCAGAGACTGGGAGTAACAGAGGTGAAAGATGGGACAGAGGGGTTGGAATTGAGACAGCAGCAGCAGACAGTTAATATCTCCTCTCTCGTCACCTTTTACAAGCACATTTGTTATCTTTTTTTTAGCCAGTGAAATGATCTTTTTATTAATTCACAGAAGAACAGAGCAAACAACGCAGCAGGTCACGAGAACGGTTGTTCAGTGAATCTGTTTTGCCAATGTCAACAACATAACTTGCCAAAAAATTTCTTTTAATAGAGAAGAGTTTAATTGAGACAGACAGCTAAATTATTTCACACTCTGGGGAGAAACAGTGAGCTTTGATTTCTACTACGCAGTATTAATAAGTCAGATTTAAAAAGAAAAAAAAAAAAAAGGACTACACAAATCAAACACTTGTAATGTTCGATGCACATAATTAAACTGTATTATCTCAACTATAAAAGTCTGATTATAGATGAGTAAAAGTCTATTTGTTGGTAACAGAAATTTGACATTTTCAGGCATGTTTGTTCTTTTACTGCATAATATTATCACAAATAATATGTTAATAACCTACAAATGGTTTGTTATCGTAATAGATTTTTGGTGACTTTTTGTTAAAATATTTGCTATCTACAATCTGATCATAGGCAGAGGACAGAATACACTGAAGACTGCAGAGACAGCCTTTAAAGCTGAGACCACACAGAGAGCGATTCGCTCATCTTGCATCAGTTGAAGCTGACAGTCGGTTGCTAGAGGATATTTTATGTTGCCTAGGTAACCCTCTAGTGTATTTTCAACCCTGTCATATGTTAACTGTATCCTGCGCTCTCACTGCTGGTTGCTTCAATCACTTGCATTAAAGTTAAGAGAAGTTTGTCTCAGGACCCACCCACTTTGCACTTGCAGCGTTATTTTTACCACCACATGTCACTGGCTTTCTAACGTCTCTGATCGGCACATCATTGAAAATCTCTTCTCGTGTGGACACGGCTTAAAACGCACTGGTAATCAGACCCCGCCTCCACCTGAAGAATTCCAGAATCTGCTGTTCCAGAATCAACTGTGTTGATCTATAAGGTTTAGCATTTCAGGATACATGTATGCTTCTATGTATTCAAAATGAAAAGAATATTACCAAATCAATTAAATGTCTGTGAGAAGCAGCTAGAAGGTGCATATGTGACACCATGTTTTTTTTTGCACAGATACAACAATCAGAAGAACTAAAACATGCAAAGGTGGTTGTCACCTTCGGGCACAGCCGGACCAGCTGTTTCCCTGTTTATTGTTATTATGCCAGGCTAAACTAACTTGCTGCTGGATGTATGACTTCATAGCTGCGAGACAGGTGTGGGACCAGCAAGAATTTCCTGAATCTAAACTTGTTCATTTGTCTAATTTTCAAAACATGTTATAATACATTTCTTTTCCAAAAGCTGCGTTTTTGCCAGGTTACTGCAGTGTTAACGCTCTTATTACTTATAATTTATTTATACAGCAGTTCTGCTCTGAAGGCAAAAAAGAAAAATTACTTTCATTGTCAAAATCCTCAGTGAATGAAGTCAAAGGCCAGTGTTTTCAACTTTTCCACTTTACAATAGAAATTTAGCTACATTTCTTTCTTTTATTTCCAACAGGCTTCAGTCGAGTGTTCTGTAGCCATAAAACCTGTAGGTCTTTGACTATAGCCTCGTGTATGTGGGCGATAGCTTTTGGATGTCAATGGCAGATCAAATAGTTAACTGAAAATAATGAGCTCTGTGGGCTGTCTGTGTGCAGCTGTATAAGTGGCTAATACCTTATATGTTTGGCACAATTGTCACTCAAGATAAGAGCATTTTCAGTTCAATACTAAGACCAAGCAGCCTCCAACAAACCAAGTCAGATCTGCCAGAGGTCAGAAATGTGAGCGGAAACAGCGGGAGCAACGCCATAAGGAAATCTCCTGCCTGATTTGAATGTGTTGCTCAGGCAGTTTCATTTCCTTCTTAGTTATCACAGTTTCCAATGAAAAACAAGGGTAGCAAGAAGATTTTTAACAGGATGGCATTAAAAAGTCAACTGATAGCATCAGCTTAAGTTGTGAAGAGCTCACTGTCTCACTTTTTGGCCACTACATCATATATTTTCCTGCTAAAAAGGCTGTTTTACCCCCTCGAGGCAATCGTTCCCTCAAATCATTTTACATAACTAATACTCCAATCTGCCGATTGTTTATATTCCAGCACTTGGAGAGATGGTTTTGTTTTTGGCTGTATTTAGTGCTGATTCAGAGCAGCAGGCTGGCCACTTGCCTCTGGGAATGGCAACTTTTAACCATCACCACCCACTCAGAAGCCTTTAAACAAATCTGCTGTTTTTTTTTTTTTTTCCTCAGTCTAATCAAACTCCCAGACCCGACTAGCCCCCTATCCTCTTCAAGAAAAGCTGTCACCTGTGGTTGGTTGTAGTGCTCCAGTGACATGGTGATGACATTAATGCAGATAATGAAGGTGATGACCAGGTCCAGGTAGTGGCTGGTACACAGAGCATGGATAGCCAGGCGCGTCCTACCGTAGGACGCGTAGTAGGGCAGCTTCTGTGCCTCTGGATAGAATAAAAGTAAAGGAAAGTTAGATTGAGAATGAGGAAAAAAAAAGGCAAGTAAGGTTTAGGCAAGATTGATCAAAAGAAGGGGAGTGAAAGAAATTTTAAAAAGTGTGGAAAAAATGAATGGTGTGAAAGAACAAATATGAAATGAGCAACGTAAAACAAAAAATTAGAGAAAAACAAGTTTGATTAAAACAGGTTGAAAAAAGCAAGGAGAAAGAAAAACAAGGTGCATTTTATTATTTATAGCACTGTGAAAAAGTCAAGTCACCCCTCATTTCTTAATATTTTAAGGAGACAAAATGCCTTGTAATTTCCTTTCTTTTTTTTGCTACTAGCCTTTCTTTAGCTGAATCTATGTAAAATGATAATGATAACAGAGTTTGGCAGGCATAAAATAGTATTTTTGCACCAAGGTGATTCCCAAAGCAATATTAGCTAAAAACCTGGCATATCTTGTGTAGTATGTCCTTAATAAAAGGAGAAAGGAAGAGGCGGCAGGCCTGAAAGACTATCTACAGCAGCTGAACAGTATCTGAAACCATGTTATTAAGAATGAGGACAAAAATCCAACAAAGACCTGACACAGGACCTGAGAGCTGCACCTGGACCTTCAGTCCATCCATCAATATATACGTAGGAGATGAGGAGAGAGGGAAAAACATGATAGAGCCCCCACTGTGTTTTACAGCCATCTGTGTAAAACAGTGGAGGATCTGCCATGGCTTGGGGCTGCATTTCAGCCAGTGGTGCAGGGGATCTCATCAATACTGATGGAATAATGAATGCAGGAGAGCATGGTCAGATTTTGTTCTGCCATGCAGTACAATCTAGTAAGACCAGCAATGGCTTAATTTTTCAGCACGACAATGGTGCCAAACACACTGCTAATGCAGTAAAAGCATACTCGGGTCTAAAAAACACACAGAGAAAGAAGAGCTTTGAATGTCCTTCGAGAAGCCTGGAGAACTATTCCTGAAGAAATTACAGGAAAGCTGCCTCAGAGAGTTCAGGCTGGTTAGAATTGTACAAGCTCTGATTTTGCCTCATATACTACATTTCCAAGAGATGTACGAGTAAATCACTGCACCTATTTCCTCTTTCCCTAGTCAAAAGAAAAGAAATGAAGGGTGACCTAAGACTTTTGCACAGTACTGTATTTATTCTAAAAGAGGGGAAGAATAAGAAAGGCAGAGAGGGGAGATAAAAGTTTGTACTTATATGAAGAGAGTTTGATAAATGTGTGAGAGAGGTTAAGTAGCTTTAAATGAGTTGAAATAATGACTCGCTCAACGTCATATTATCATGTGTAATATAAAAAAATCAAATTAGAATTCTTGGGTATTTGGACTGTACTGCAGAAGGAGTATATATAGTATGAGATAAGACATTCAGATTAATTAATCTTCGTATAAACTGTATACTATTTGTATCTCTTTGCCAAATTTTCTTTATTCTTCTGTACACTTAGTCCTTGGTCCTTTCTCAATAGGTTCTCCTTCCATCTATGCTTTTTTCATCATAATTCAATTTTTTTTACCTTCCCTCTCTACTTTCTAACCCCCTTTTTATTTCATTAAATTTTCCGTCTAATCTTTCTGCTTTTCTTCATTAATTACTTTCCCATTAGTCTTTGCTTCACAGGCTCTCAACTCCCTCCCTACGTCTGTGTAACCCACGTTCACCCTCCAGCTTGCTCATCTTCTCTGGGTCTTACTTCTCCTCTTCTTCTCCATGCGACGCTGACGTTTCTCCTCACGTCGTCTGGCCTCCTCCACCTCCTGGTGCTGCCGACATTTGTGGAAGTTCTCCACCACCACACCCACAAACATGTTAAGGACGAAGAAGCTGACAATCAGTAAAAAGGAGATGAAGTAGAGCAGCATCCATGGATTGTTGTTGGTCATCGGCTGGAGCAGACAGGGAAAAGCAGGACAGAATAAGAAGATGACTTCTCATAGAAAGTGAGAATCACAAAAATAAGGGCTATCAAGAGCGGTCTCTAGGATACAGTGATTATGAGACATTATCATTGGAGGTTGTGTGATGTGTAAGAAGTACAGCTAATATTCTGGTGCATTCACCTCCAGCATGTAGGGGTCTTATGTTTATTCAGACAGTTTCTAAAATCCCCACAGAGAACTTACAGTAGAGCAGCTGAATTTGAAACAGATGATTTCCTGGACTGGGGAGGAAGGGAAGTCATGAAGGACTGGGAAATGTATTGTCGCAGAGAGTAACAGTACATGAAAGGTTTTGTTTGGGAATGACTTCCCGGCTGACTTTGTCACTGTAATAAATGTTTAACAAGTGAGGGTTACTCATCTATTTGTTCCCTTTTGAGAAAAAAAAAATCTTACACTCTCACTGTAGACAGCTCTCCAATTAAGCTACTCCATATTCAGTACAGCTCTAAAATCCAGGAACTGTCACCAATCTCAAAAGATGACAGGAAACAGAAGAATAGGCAGAGAATGGAAACAATGTGACGGAAAGTTTGGAACGACTGGACGTGGAGGTAGGTTTTGGAGGTAGTCATTAGAAAACAAACAAACAATAAATAGATAAAACCCTGAAGTTCAGTGACAATAAAGCCGGAGATGAGAGTCAGATTTTCAATTTGGGGGAGCGCTGAGTGTTGAAAGCACTGGGTGGAGTGTAAATGGGATTAGTCATTCAGAGCCATGTCGGACTGCAGAGAGGTTTCTCCCTGAGGCGAGGAAACTGAATCATCCAGGATAATGCCCACTCTTTTTAATAGATTCGCTAATAGATTTTCAAATAAACCAATTCTACAAGGAACGCATTCATTTTGCAGCCACACGAGAAAACTAATTTGTGTCATGTTATTGGACGCTGATGTCATATGTGTGTATTATTTGGGAGATTAAGGAGAAATTAAGCAGGGTGTTCTCAATTTAGGTGGCAAAATTTTTCAACCCATACATCTTCTCTCCAGATCACAGCCGAGCTAATGTATGATGGTACGTTAGAATATTTTAGCTTCCATCAAGTAACAAGATCTCTAATAGAGCCTTAAGGCAAAGCTCCCAATTATGACTCACCCCTCACCTTCAATCAGAATTTTAAACACTAAAGTAAAACCTCACTTCTGAAGTACAATCAGCTTACATTATTTTTTATTGGAGGGTGTATTGGTTAATTAAAAAAAAATGTCAATATTTGCAATATAAACATAGACACAGACAATACATTTTAAGGCAGTGTAAATAGGGACATTGGAACAAAGCCCTCCATCTAAAATCAAACCAAATGTAATAACAAAGCAATCTTAAAGGACCATGCCATCCCATTTAAACTTGGTTTTAATGATAAAATGAAAAATAGGTATTTGGGAGAAGGCTGAAGTAGAAGCTGATGGTCCTACAGGAGACGTTTGTAGTAGTTTGATGATATGAACAGAATGCCACCAAGACACCTCCCTGTGAAGGAGTTCTGGGAACGTCCAACTGGGTAGAATATTCAGAAGACCAGACGGAGAGATTTCATATCCCATCTGTTAAGGAAGTGTGGGATTCCCTCAAAGATATTTGAATATGTAAATGAGGCATGTGGGCCACTCTGCTTAGTTTATTGCCACTGAACAGTGGATCCAAATCATCGTTGGGAGGCAGAAAGAGAAAAAAAATGAAGACATAACTCTGTGTTAGAATTTGACAATATGTTGCAGTCATGGTAAAAAAAAAAGTACCTCCCTCTGTCAATTCTATGGTTTTTAGTAACAGAACATAATAAAAAACAACTTGGTCATTCACAGGTCTTAAAATGAGGTAAATCCAACCTCAGATGAACTGCAAAACATGTTGTTCCTGCTTTCACCTTCCACATCCTCTCTATCTCCTCTCTGAGCTCTTGGTATTTATCAAGCTTCTCATGTTCCTTCTTCTTGATGTTGCCATCACCTGCTATTACAAAGTTTATTAATACGGCTTTCTTCCTCTGCTTGTCCACCACTACTGCTTCTGGTTGGTTAGCCATCACCAGTGTGTCTGTATCTGGAAGTCCCACGGTATCTTAGCTCTGCCATTCTCGACCAACCGTGGGGGTGTATCCCATTTTGACCTCGGGACTTCCAGGCCATACTTGGCACAGATGTTCCTGTATACTCATGATTCTCAAATCCAGGCCTCGTGGCCCAGAGTCCTGCAGGTTTTAGATGTGTCCCTGATCCAACACACCTGAATCAAATGGCTGAATTACCTTCTCAGTATGCAGTCAAGTTCTCCAGAGTCCCGCTAATGACCTCTATATTTGACTCAGGGGTGTTAAAGCAGAAACACACCTAAAATCTGCAGGACACTGGGCCACGAGGCCTGGATTTGAGAACCACTGCTGTATACTACGCCGGCCACTTGGTTATGGTGTTCCATGTATGCCCTGCCTGCTGGCATCTTGCACCCTGCTGTTATGTGCTGGATTGTCTCAGGGACATCTCTGCAGAGCCTGCACCTGGGCTCTTGCTGTGTGTGGTAGACCCCAGCCTCTATCGAGATTGTTCCTGTGCTGCCATGATTAGTACCTCTGTGCTGTCTTTCCCTCTAGCTTTGTCCACCCATTGGTAGGATTTACTTGATATCAGCCACTTCTTCTATCTGCCGGTGGTACATGTCGTGCAGAGGCCTGTCCTTCCGTGATGGTTTCTGTTCTTGATCCTCTTCTTTCCTTTGTGGCCAACTTCCTGATGTATTCATGGATCTTTGTTGTTTCATTCAGGATAGTGGATCTGACACTTACTAGTCCTCGGCCTCCTTCCTTCCAGTTGTCCAGCTTAGCCGTGATCTTATCTTTCAGGCCAGCTGCACTGGCATTCAATGTACCGGTTGTTATGGGGGCTTGGTACCCAACCTCAGAGTGTGGGGATGATAATATATGTGCATATATACATGAGAGCATAGGTATACATCATTTGTTATTACCTGCTGGTCAATTCCCACTGCATCTAGCCCATGGTACATGATGTTGACCCAGCCATCTTTTGATGCCAGCACAAATAGGGACATAAGAGCCTGAAAGGGACACATGCAACTGATGGAATACAGGCACGCTCACAAAATTTTATTTACTCTTAAATTGGGTTTTCCTGCTGATTATGATAAATGTAATAGTACTAACATTAAAAAAAAAAGAATGAATAAATAAACAGACACAGCATAAAGGAGTATTAACATTGTTTAATGGGCTAAATCGAGTCAGCTTTTAACCAAATCTAAATGTGTTCAGATATCTGAAAAAACATCTGTAAAGCAACAGTTATTCTAAAAAAAACAAAAACAAGGAATAAGAAAATATGTTAGTGGGCCAAAGCAACAAAAGAAAATGTTATTATGTAACAGAAATCAGTGATAGAATATTAAAAGAGATAATTAGCATTGTCAGCTGTGTGAGTCGTTCCTCTGTTGGCATCCACCTGTTTTTGTTGTGTGATGGGATGTTGCAGCAGTTAATTAACCAATGTCTCTTCTAATCTAATTGGCTTTTTTTTTCTAGCTTTGAGACCACTTTCTCAGTTATTCTGCTACAGTAAAGGATAGATGGTGTACTTCAGTGTGTGCAGTTTTTTTTTTTTTTTTTGTATACTTCTAGGCTAATCTGTGGAAAATAACTGTGCCAGGATGCCAAATGTACTGTATTCTGTCTTGTACCTGTCCAAGGTTGTCAAAGTTGTATTTGTGGTGAACCCATCGATAGTTGGCAGCCAGGCAGTCGGATTTGTTGGTGATGTTCTTCACGTCGAGACCAACGCAGTAGTAGAACTTTCCTTTGAAAAGCTTTGAAGGAAAACAAACAAACACACACACACACACACACAGAGGAAAATGAGAGGCAGAGGCACACACAGATAAATCATGATGGAGCAATAAAAAGAAAAACTTCTGTGTATAGCCACTTCTTTCACTCAGCTTTTGAAGCAATTTCAGAATTAGCATTTGTAACTAGTGTAGATGGAGCATAACCGAAGACTCCACAAGCACTTGATATCAGCAGTGCGGTTTTCCTCCTGAGAAAAGATGCTTTTAACTCTCACTCACACTGAACGCATCAAAGAGGCATGTGGGTAAAATAATGCAGAACAGCAGATGCAGAGAGAATGACATGAAACGAAGTGTGGAATAACAGGATGAGATTGACAACTAGGTTCAAAAGAAAATATGAACTGCTCTGAAGAAATAAAAGAGCCGGCTGTATATTTGCCAAACTTATGAACTTGCTTGTAGAATAAAAAAAAAAAAAAACAATAAGAAAGATTTTGTGATATTCCCATACAGATAAAAGCAAGGCAGAACATGTTAGATAGAAAGCATTTGGACTTAAATATGTTTACCTGAACACCAAGAATGCCAAAGATGATGAAAAAAGCACAGCAGATGAGGACAATGTTGCCGATGGGCTTGAGGGATGTGATTAGGGTCTCGACCACCAGCTTCAGTCCTGGAGCTCTGCTGATCACCCTTTAGGAGAAGTGGGTGGAGAGGGATGGGCAGACAGTAAGAGACATAAAGAGAAAGGGAAAAACAACAACACCAAAAAAAAAAAAAAAAATCATACTTATGCTACATACTACAGTTGTTTTACTTTTCTTAATGCTGTGATCCCAAAAATGCAAATACTATTTTGTTATCTTAATACAGCTGGTTTAATTTAAGTCACCATCTGAAAAAGGAAAAAAAAAAAAATCAATAAAAGTCTAATTTTTCAAGATAATTTCTTCGAACAAGGCAATTTAACTTTTCTCAGGATCAGGGTGTAATTATAGAGAAGCCATTAACAACTTTTCCATGAAGTTAACAATTTCAACACTGGAGTGTACTTCACTCTGAACTAATGGTGGTCACAAGCACTTCACTGAAGCTGCAGCCAGGCTTTTCTTCTTGCACGAGGCAGACTAATGTGAATGCTCTCACTAACAGAAAGAAACATTCATTTCTGCCATGTCAGACTTTGATAGCGGTAAAGTCTCATAATCTGACATTTCTGGCAGACATGCACATCAATTGCTGAAGTTGAAGCCGCCGCCGTTCAAACTGGATTTTGAGGGGAGCTCACTTTTTCACTTCATCAGGGTCAAAACTACAGATACATTTATAAAGCACTTGATTTAGCTTTTATTTATCATCCTTCCTGATTTAAGAATATGCGCCATGGAGGCATGAAGAGCAGTCAGAGAGGGAAGCAGTTTGTTTCAGTGGTAACATCAGAACACTTTATTGCTGATACGGCGAGGCCATTTCATGAATCCACTCTCCTGTGTGAAAATGAGTGCTGTGATTGATACATTAGTTAACTAGTTTGTGTTTCATAAATATGAGCAATTTTAGAAGCGAACAGAAGTCATGCCAGGGTCTTTAATAATGTGAGTTAATGATGAATTACCTTTGGACATGAATGGCAATCATCAATAATAACCAAATTTTCTGCATGACCCACAATGGTAAAGACACATGAGTAACGTATGCACATCAAAATAGCATATTGTTAATAATTTAGAGACCCAAGCTCTCCTGTAACTCGTGTAATTCGAACCCTCCTTTGTGATCTCTGGCAAATAAAGAGGAAACAACCTCTCTGCTTTTTTTCATTATTACTAAAGCAATATCTTGTTATCAACACTTTGTTATGAGATAACAGCAATAAAAAAAATAATGACAAATATGGTCATTTTTTTCCTCCCTGATAAACTAAAAATTTGGCTCCTTTTGGCGGTTTTCCCACCGTAAAGGAGCACTTTTCCTCTGCTTCTTTGTAAAGTTTCTAAAGAGTTCTTTAAAATCTTTAAAAACATTTTTTTGAAACGCTGACTTTCAAGAAACAGGCTAGATAATTCTCCCAGGACAGCGGACTTCAAACAGTTTATGATCTTATGCCATAAACCGCTGTAGCTTAAACTAACCCAGCAGCATAAAAATACAGTCATGGCAAAAAGAAAGTAAATAAAATCTCAGATGAACACGCGAAATTTTACACCGTGCTATTATTTATTATAAAAAAAACTAAACCAAAATACAGAAGCAATGTGTGAAAACTTGAGTACACCCCATGATTCACAAGCTCGTAGGAACATCTTTAGCAGCGATGCAGTAACTGTTTTCTGCACGACTTTATCAGTCTCTCTCACATCGTTGTGGAGGAATTTTAGCTCCGCTGTTCTTTACAACATTACTTCAGTTCATCGAGGTTTGCAGGCATTCATTTATGCACAGCTCTCTTAAAGTCCCGCCTCAGCATTTCAATCGGGCTTAAAGTCTGGACTGGGCCACAGAAACACTTTGATTCCTTTCTTTTTCAGCCATCTTGTTGTAGAGTTACTGCTGTGCTTGGCATCGTTGTCCTGTTGTGTGACCCAAATTTCAGACAAACTTTAGCTGTTGGACAGACGGCCTCATATTTGACTCTAGAATACTGTGGCATACATTCAATGACTCAATGACTGTAAGGTGCCCAGGTCCTGTGGCTGCAAAACAAATGGTTACCCTGCCATCACTGTGCTTGGCAGTTGACATGAGGTGTTTGTACCGATGTGCTGTGTTTGGGTTTTTTTCCAAACATGGCGCTGTGCATTATGGCCAAAGAGGTCATCTGTGGTCTTGTCTGTTCAAAGAACATTGTTCCAGAAGCCTTGTGGTTTGTTCAGATGTATCTTTGCAAACCTAGGCTGTGCTGCCATGTTCTTTCCAGAGAGAAACCCTCCCAAACACGCCATACTTAATCAGTCTAACTGTACAGTCACGAGTCTGAGATGTAGCTCTTGGGTTTATTGCAGTTTCTCTGAGCATTGCATAGTCTGTCCACTCCTGGCAAGACTTGGCAACTGTCTTAAATGTTTTTTTTTAGCTTGTGAATAATAGTTTTTATTGTAGAATGATGGATGCTTGGAAATGGCCTTAGAACCCTTCCCAGACACAGTTGCTTCTTTAAGATCATTGTCGATGTCTCTCTCTTCCTTAGCATTGTGTTAACACACCTGAATGCTCCAGTCCAGCAAACTCCAGCCAAAACGTCTGCTTTTATAGAAGAGCTCAAACTTGCTGACGATCAGTTAATCAAGTAGATTAGCAGCACCTGGCTGCTACTTACTCTCTTAATTGCTATGGAAGCAGTAAGGTTGTGTTTGCTTTTGGCTTTCTTTTTGTTAAATAAGTAATGGCGCAGTATAATATGTTTTGTAGTTCATCTGAGGGTCTATTTACCTCATTTTAAGACCTGAAGGGACCTGATTATTTTTATTATGTCCTGATATATAAAACCTTTGAATATAAAATGTGCACACTTTTTTTCCCCCATGACTATAGTTAAAATCAGCTCAACTTTATGCATCTCGAGAAGTAAAACACAACATTCACATTAGCAACAATAATATAATCCAAAGGAGTTACAGATACTATTATAATATTACCTTCTGATTGTACTCTGAAGCAGTTTTTTCTAACCTTTCCTTCTAGAAACCATCCTAATTGCCCATGCAGAGGCAAAACGTGAAAAGATGACGACGTCTTTCTAACCTGAGAGGACGGAGTGTCCTGAGCAACCTGAGCACACGGAGAACCCCCAGGATCTTAGCCCCACCCGCCATGGACACTACAATGTCAATCAGAGACACGAATACCAGGAAACCATCTAGAATGTTCCAGCTACTTCTCAGATAGGCAGTTTCCCCCAAATACAGACCCATGGACACCACCTGGGGAGATGAAGGGAGAAATGATGAGTCCCACACTGGAAATGCAGAAGTGGCCAGATGCACATGTGCACGCACGCACACACGCACACACACTCTTTGATATTCAAATTGCTTACTTAGGTTCTCAAACAGGTATTCATGTCATAGGAAAGGAGAAGAGAAATGTGAAAAAAGGAGCCGTTGGTGTGTGATTGAAACTGTGGTTAGAATTCCAAGGAGATAAAAGGATGGAAGGAGGAGAAGGAAGACGAGAAACAGCTCCTAAATATGAGAATGTGAATATTCAAAAAGAGAGACACAATGAGATAAATAAAATTACAGGGAGGAAAAATGCAGTAATTAAAACAAGATCAGGTTTATTATTATCCACCGGTACAAGTCACCAGCATAGGCCTGTGTTCCAAAGCATCCACATTCAAAACAGGAATCATATGAAGAGTCCGCTAAAAAAAAGAACATCCTATTTGTTTGTGCAGTTAATCAGCTTTTATGTTAACACCAAATCTTGCTGACCAGTGTGACTGAAGCAAAAGTTCAGGCATAAAACTAAAAATTCATTTAGATGGAGAGTAGTTTGAACTGCTGACTGTGCCACTTCAGCAGTCTACCCAAATCTTCTTATGTCAGACATTTCCACACTTTGGCCTAACAAACTGCCAGGACACAGAAGCCCAAATACAAAGAAGGCATATGTTGCAGTCCAGGCATATTTGACATATTTCATATTTCCTTTTTCTGGTTTATTGTTTTGTCATCTTCTTGTTACAGCTAGATGGGAAGTCACACTCATAGGAAAACTCCAAGCGGGACTGAAGGATGTGACTGAGGCGGGGTGAGATCAAGAATCTTGAATAAACAGTGTGAAAACTATCAGTCAGAAGAATGAAACACAGAAATCAGGGCAAAAGTGAAAAGCAGCTCAAAAAGAAATTTAGAAACTTTTTTGGGGAAAAAAAGAGTTTTAAACAGAAGTTGCATAGCAGATGGGTGTAAGCGGCATCATTTGACACCTGCCAAATGCTTTCATGGGGAGAGCAACTTTGGGGCTGCTGTCATTTCACAATAGAACTTACAAGATATGTTAGTCTCCCCTTTTGTGCAGAAAATACCACTAGAGAGGGATTCTGGAGCATCACTTGCAGTCTTTTACTTTATTTATTTTGCTATACAAAACAACGGCAGGAGACGAGATCGGCCTACTATTTAAAAGAGAGGCAATAAATCATATTCGAAAAACGCATAGAAAAAGCCAATTCTTAACATTTCAGTAATGCATCACTTTGCTTGTCTGAGTGAAGTGGTGCCAAAGGCTTAAACCTACTGATAATTCATGCCCTTCTGAACCATTGTTATCACTGCAACAACAAATTTGCTTACTATATTGTGAGATACTGTGAGACAAAGGAATAGCATTCTTTTTTCCTTATTAAAGTTATCGTGCGTAAAATTTCACCACTAGATGTCAGTATATCACAGTCAACTGAATTCTCTTTTCTTATCCCTCCCAGTCCAAGTGCATAATCCTAGCTACGGTGGCCGCTATAGGACAAACATCCCTGGCTGCCGTTCATCTGTAGTGAGTGTTGGCTGACAGTCTGCTGTTTACCTCACCTGTCAATATGTGTCCATGTCTATTTACTCTAGAAGTGGCTTTACAAATTTTTGAAAGGAGTCTGATATGAGTTGATGAGTCAGTGAAGCTCACTTCTGTCAGATGACAGCAATACTGAGGTGAGTTGCTGAGGACAGTCTGAACCTTTCTGTTGTTAAGTGCTGCTGCTTTTGCCACTGTAAGCTGCTGGTAGCTGTTGTTACCCTCTGTTTGCTGCTGTTTTCCCACTGTTAGTGCCAATTTAATCCACCTTTGCCTCTTTCTTTCAACAAAGAAAGTTAACATTGTGAAAAAAAACGTCTGGACATTCTGACCATCATCATGTTGGTTGCTGGTAATCAGAAATGACCTGGTCAAATGGTCAGAGATTATCAATTCAGAAAAGTCAGCTTTCTTTTGTTTATAATGTACCATTTTGCTGGCTTTTTATCTGTTTAGACATTGCTTTACCTCCAGGTGACAGTATTTTTACATATGTACTAGAAAATGTATAAAGTATAGTTTACGTACACTGTTCTTATTAAAGTGTAGGGTCCTCTTAGATTCATGTACATATCCTGAAGGTACCCTCAGACAGTGCAAACGTGTCAGCATTAAAATGGACCCTACTGACCACTGACCAATACTCAACAAGGCTTTTACCTTGTTGAATATTTTTTTTCGAGATATATTGTTTGCACTTAGAAACATTAAAGACAAAAATAAAGACAATATGATTGAGACGTATTTTTGTCATGGTAAAACTCACGCAAAGTAATAACAAAAACAATTTACTTTCTCCACACTGGATTACTGTAATTATACACGACTTGTCTGACTTTGACATATTTTAAGACACAGCTTCCTGTAAATTTTGCTTGGTTTATTTTGCACATTCAGTTTAAGGGGTCGTACTGTATGATGATACTGTATAAGCAGATGTTGCTGTGACGACACAATGACAAGAAAGGATATAGCAAATGAATAAAGTTGATATCAGTTGTTAATAATCTGCATATTTAAAAAAAAAGTTTTCAGTCTTCCATGGTCATACAGTATCAACTATTAAGTAAATCCAACAAATGTACTGAGATTAAAAATGCTCTTATTAAAGGTCTTTGGAGCCTTTGCAAAGATGAAAAAAAGTGGATTTAATTACCAAGGACAAAACACAAGAACGGTTGAGTTATTTGTTTAGAATTTGCTGGGGGGGAGTACAGTCCAGTGAACATCAGAGATTTCTATTTTTTTTAACTTTTCCGCAGGTAAGAGGAAGGATCTCATTTCACAAAGGTGGCAGACTGTCAGTGTGTAATGCAAATGTTGTGCATCAGAGAGCAGCAAGCACTGAAATGGAAACAAGTAACAATTGCTAATGTCCTCCTACAGCTAAGGAAAATACAAGCAGGTTATTTCAAAGGGGTATCTTAATGCTAGCAGTCACAAAATATCTTCTGTCCAACTTAGTCTATTGCCTTCTCTAAGAGGACAATAGACCCTCTCCATGTCAAATCCCGAACATGGAGAGGGATGTTTGTGAGAAGGGTTGGAAATCATGGTCTGTGGGGGCTGGACTGTTTGGCTGTTTGCATGGAAGACGAGGTTGAATGCTAATGATGTGTTGATTCTCTCCTACAGTACAGTACCTGTCAGCAGATACAGCCTTTTTTACCAATAAATAAATACATACATAAATAAATACTACAGTATTAGGTTGGGCACTGTTTGGTGGGACATGTAGAGTACATTGTTACATTTGGAGTATCCCTTTCATAGCGCATCATTTTTTGGAGTAGTGTATTAAAATGAATCACGCAAAGGAGATACACACTGTACTCCTGTACTGTACTCAAGATTAGAGATAGACATCAGTGATGGGTCGGTCACGAACGATCCAGCTTTAAGAGCCGGCTCTTTGAAGTGAACGACAGGTTGTGAGCCGTTTGTTTTTTTTTTTTTTTTTTTTGTGGAAGCCACATGTGATTGGTTAAGATGGGTGGCAGCGTCTATGCGTGTACACTGAGCGGGAGGGGAGCGGCCACGGACACACCATGCAGTGAGTACAGAAACACCAGAGAGGGAGAGGTTCCTGCAAAGTTCGCTCAGAGACAGGAAAGAGCTAGAGGAAGTTTACATAGATGGTACACGCAGGAATGGTGAGGAAAATGAGTGATAGAAAACGTAGTAAAGTTTGGACACATTTTAATTTGATAGACAGGCAGAGTGTAGACTGCAAAATTAAAATTTCATATCGAGCAGGCTCCACAAACAGCCTGCACAGACATATACGAACTGTTCATCCATCAGTGCAATTAGAAGAATAAAACAGGGCAGGTCATATCAGGAAGGAGAAACAGGATCAACCCCTCAAAGGCCCTTGGTTTTTCTGAGTGTCAGTCTTTTGTTTTATAAATTGTATTTGGAGCACTCTATTCTATGTTGAGTATATAAATAAACATTTGATATAATGTATGTTTTTACATTAGTAATTCATTTTACACATTTTTTAAAGTAAAATCTGAGGAGCCACGTGGGAGCCTAAAGAGCCGGCTCTCTGAAAAGAGCTGGAATTCCCATCACTAATAGACATATTAGTGCACCGAGTAATGCTGAACGCAAGCATGCATGACAGTGATTGTTGGTGCTATGGCTATTGCTGATATGTATGTGGAAAGACAGCGTGTCATTTGCATGGGATTTTTCCCCATAGTTGTAAAAACGCACACCTAAATCTTTGGGTCCCTCCCAAACCATTTTTTGGGGACTTTTTCTCATCTTTATCATAGTGTTTAAGTGAGAATGAGGCAGGAAAACAGGGAAGCCATGCATCAAAGGGCCTTGAGTCAAATAAAACCCAGGCTGCTGCTTAACCATAAAGCTAAACTGGCGCCCAATTTGGCACCACTACTGTCACTACAGGAAGTCAAATGACAGCAACAACATTGGTTAAAGAAATGAACTATCAAGTTGACAGTGCTTCCATTTCTGTAGAAATAAAGTAGAAAACCTGGGTGGCCCAGGGTGGAAAAAAACATACTAAATAAAAAATGAAAGTAAAAATGAATGACTAAATGACAGAGAATACCAACTGAAGGGGTGAATTTGCAGAATTCCATAGAGTTCCACAATGTTTTGACAGCTAACACGATTCCCACTGTAACTGTGAGTATATATTTTGTGCATTCTCACAGATGAGATATATATACAGCAACAAGTCAATCACATCCTCTATGGTACTGTAGGTCTATGTTTATGTTCTGACAATTACAAAACAACTGTTTTGGTATTAATAGCAGCCAGCAATACTGAGGCCCCTGTGGGACTATTAGAGTGCTGTGGAGTTTCCATTAAGTGGACCAAATATTATAACAAAACACGACGCACAGGGAATCGATAGTAGGTCTACTGTCAAAATGTGCTCTTCTCCTCTAACGCTACCAGCTGTTTTTGGGTGACAGGGTTGCAATAAATTCAGATTTTAATTGTATTCAGACTCAAATTGAAATTTGATTCAGCTGAAAACACTGTAATTGTTGCTACAGTGTTTTGGAATGGATTGTTTAAAAAGGGAGCTCACATGATACCTATAGGAGGTGAAGGAGCTGCTCAGTCACAGAAACCCATGCCATGAAGCTCACGGCGCACAGTTTTTGTGCTGATGTTAATGCCAGAGATTTGGAAATTTGAGCAGTTACTCAGTCAACACTGTTGGTGACTTCTGCGCACCATGCTGCTGAGCGCTTGATGACCTTGCTCTGCAACTTTACATGGTCTGCCACTTTGTGGCTGAGTTTCTGTGGTTCCTAAATGCTTCCACTGGAATAATCCCACTTGCAGCTGATCATGGAATATCTAGAAGGGAAGAAATTTCATGAACTGGCCTGTTACAACAGTAGCATCCTGTTACACTTCCACACACTGTGTGGCTAGGTGCTTGATTTTATACACCTGTGGCAATGGGACTAAAGACAATTTTTAATCTTTATAATGGGAATTCTATTAGGAGCAAAGGAGGACCTGAGATGAGCCACAGTGAACGCATATTACTTAAGCCATAATGATAAGTAGAGCTTAGTGTTAGTATGCTATTTGACTCTTTAGCCTGCCCACAGCTTGATGCAAGCTACACTGCAAACCAGCTGCACCCCAGCTCCTCCTCTAATGGAGTGTTTGACCAAATCAGTGACACTGACGCCAGCTCTGTCCTGTGCTGAGATCTTCCTGCTGCTGCTCTCTCTCGTTTTCTCTCTTAGGCTTTTCAAAACTGCATGTGAAACAATAGGGCAGTCCCAGAACAGAGCCAACCCACCAAATATAGGAAATAACAACCTTCTTTTGCCTCTAATTTCCCTTAAATCAGGAACTTGGTCCTTCAAGTTTAAATCATTTAACGTGCAGGATTGTGTAATTTCCAGGTGAATAAATTTTGATTTCACCTTCACTCAAACTGAAAAAAAACCCCAAACATTTTCTATGTTTCATTTAAAAAAGAAAAAAAAAGCAGCTTTTTTGGAAAAGACTTGTGTCCTTACACAATAATCACATGCTGTTTTGTGCAACTCCTTATTTCTCTGAATTTCTATAAATGGGGGCAAAGAGTGCAAAGACCCACAGGACCACAATCATTGCTACATTAATGGGAAAAATAGCAAGTTGAATTGAACTTGCCTTTAATCTTTCCTAGCTGTACATCCTCAGTCCAACTTTCAATCTGAAAGATATTTTGTGCTAACATTAGTCTGCTGCTATCAAAAAAAAACTTAAGAGTCCTAATGGAAGGAGTTCTGACAAGCAAATGCTGTGAAGATTCTGGAGAGCACTTTAGTAAATGGTCTTCATTGTGCTTACTCTTGGAATAGAGACATATGGAGAGTCCTGTGTCTGGATATGTCTCAAAAACTTGCTGAGTAATGCTACTTAGAGGTAAAAAGTCTCTCTGTTTTGACACAATTTCTTTCAGCTTTTGTTAGTGTGCTTCTGAGAAAGTGTTATGAAACCATTTTGAAAGAGGCAAAAATGCTAATGTATTTGCAAGTGTAGCTTAAGCATTAAGCTTGATGCTGTTTCACGATGGCCCCAGAGCTGGATGTGCTGGGAGAAGCAGAAAAAGCAAAAAAAATCAGGAAGTAAAAATATAGGACATAAGTGTCTTCACAGTGGCTACAAAAAAGTTGCATAAAGTGACTTTAAATTGAATACATAAAAATAAATAAGTCTTATACGTATAGTGTATGGACAGGATTACTATATTTTAACACTATTACATATTTTAACACTGGCTTAAGGTTAAGGTTGGGGTTTGAGTTATACAAGTAGAAGTTACAGTCAAGGTAAGGTTTAAAAAATAATGTCAGTGTCATAAATCATACCATAAGTAATGAAAACACATTGTGTGTGTGTGTGTGTGTGTGTGTGTGTGTGTGTGTGTGTGTGTGTGTGTGTAGGTGTGAGTGAGAGTGAGAGAGAGAAAGTGAGAGTCTGGGAGGGTGAAAGATAACAGATGTACCCCCTGTTTCTAATCAGAGCCTGATGCTCAAGGTCAGGCTCGCCAAGTGCAGGTAAGAGTGTTTACGCTGATTGCTACTATGCATGTATGGGTTGTGTGCAAGTGTGAATATATGTGTGAACATGAGATGAGAGCAGGCTGCGTGTGTGATGGGGCGTGTTTCGAAAAGGAAACTCTAATTAGTGTGGTTGCTTGATTAGAGCTCCACTGAGAGAGATCAGACTGACCAGACTGAAACAACAGATTAGGAGCAACAGGAGGGGTGGGAAAGAGGAACTGAGAGAAGATAGAGGGAGGGTGAGACAGAGTAATGATAAGATGTAATGCACTGTGTTGCTCAAATAATTATAAAAAGAGAAAATGGACAGCACTGCAGGAAATCTTTTACCTAAGTGACCATGAACTGCAAAAGACTGAGACAGAGAATCCACTTTTAAACTGTCACAAGAGGAAAGCAGATAGAAGTGAAGACCTATAAGTAACAGACTGGTACTTATATGGTGCTTTTTTACTCTGAGCACACAAAGCACTTTTCACTACAAACCTCATTCACTGAATCACACACACATTCATAAATGTGCTTTTTTTTCTATACCTAAGCACCTTGTCTAACAGTTGCGCACAACTCACACTGATGGATGCACTGGGCGCAACTTGGGATTCAGTATCTTGCCCAAAGATAGTCAGACATGCAGAACAGAATAGCTGGGGAACCGATCCACCAGCCTTCCAATTGGTAGATGACCTGCTCTACCTCCTGAGCCCCATCTGCATTACTGTCCACAGTTACTGAGGATACAAATGAAAGAATAAGTCTGTAATGGCAGGCTGTACTTGAAAAAAGGTTTGTTCAACATGGTGACACTGGAGTTGATATCTGTCCAACACAATGTGGAAATGTGCGTGTGTTGTTCTTCATACTTTCAGCTATATCTGAATGAGACTTCCTCAGACATTTTGCAAATATAAACTATGTGATCAAACAGAATAAATGCTGCCACAAATTTTGATTTGTTCAGAGGAGTAAAGGTGAGGCTTTCAAACCTAAGAACACTGTACCAACTGTCAAGCATGGTGGTAGTAGCATCGTGCTCTGGGGCTGTTTTGCTGCCAGTGGATGGAATAATGAAGTTGGAGAACTAGCTCCAAATTAATTTGCTTTGCCTCAAATCAACAGCTAGATGTTTGAAACTTGGACATGAGTGGGTGTTCCCACAGGACAATGATCCCAAACACACATCAAAACTGGTTTTGAAATAAATAAAGCAGCCGAACATGAAACTTCTGGAATGGTCTTATCAAAACCCTGACCACAACCCTATTGAAAATTTTATGGACTATGCTTAAAAGTCAGGTCTGTGCCCGGAAACTAACCAATTTAAATTAACTCTACCAATTCTGCCAAGAACAGAGGTCAAATATCCAGCCTATTGTTATGCCAGACTATTGTTGATGGCTACCAAAAGCATCTGGTCGAGATGCCACTTTCCCTAGAGTCCGGTGGCGGCGTGCTTTGCACCACAGCATTAGATGCTTTGCATTGCACTTGGTGATGTAAGGCTCAGATGCAGCTGCTTGGTCACAGAAACTCATTCCATGAAGCTCTCTATGCACTGTTCTTGAGCTAAGGCCACATTGATGTTTGGAGGTCTGTAGTGATTGACTCTGCAGAAAGTTGGCAACCTCTGCGCACTATGCACCTCAGCATCCACTGACCTCGCACTGTTCCCAATCCCTTTGAATTTGTTATACTGTAATACCACTAACGTTTGACTGTGGCATATTTACAAGCAAGGATATTTCACAGCTGGACTTGTTGCACAGGTGGCGTCCTATCACGGTACCACGCTGGAATTCACTGAGCTCCTGAGAGCGACCCATTCTTTCACAAATATTTGTAGAAGTAGGCGGCGTGTCAGGGTGCTTGGTTTTATACACCTGTGGTTATGAAAGTGATGGGAACACCAGAATTCAGTGATTTGGATGGGTGAGTTCAAATTTTGGGCAATAAAGTGCATATATATCAAAATCCTGTCAAACATGTGTGGGCACATGACTGTGATCCAGCAGCATAAAAACCTGTCCATCATGAAAATACTAAAAGAGGGAACATCTTTTTTGGAAAATTGGTGTTCATCCCTACAGTAGAGTTTCAAGGTGCAGTGATTCTGTTCTGGCAGCAAATGAAATCTTTGCATGCCGCCAGAACAGCTGTTGTCTTCATTAGTATTTCAAAGTATTTGGAAAAGTAAAATGAGCAGCAAGATAATGCCGATAAAACATTTGGGAGTGCAAATAAGGAGCAGAAGGAAAGACAACAATGAATCTCTGCTGAATAAATTACAAAGGGAGGGACTGAATTTGAAATGAATCAGATTAATATCACATAAGCGATAAAGTAACTAAAAGTATGACTGACTGGAGAACTGACTGAAGGAAAGGAAGGAAGAATGATAAAAAGGAGATGAAGATGTACAATACATAAATAACAGTTAGTGCAGTTCAGTCTGAGGCCAGCTGCATATATGCACATGTGGACTCTGCACCACTACAGCAATGAAATTATCTCCATATCATCATTGTGCTACATATGCCCTCATTATCCCTGGTCATAAATAAATCAATACAGGATTTCTACCATTGCGGAAAAAGCCTGAAGATACATGAGCCTTAATAATGGATGATGCCATGTCTTTTGGACAGCAGATCAGTGGATTAAAAAAGTTAAAAAGACAATGTGTGTGTGTGTGTGTTTGTCAATGGGAAGGCCAGGAGCAGCTAAAGGATAGCTTAAGAGTGATAGCCTTCTAATTAACTTCATTATCTGGCAGTGGATCGCTAATGGGGCATGTGCCACTGATTAATACATAAGTTGAGAGCAGGGAAGAGGAGGAGAGGGACAGAAAGGAGAAAGCTGCGAATGAAAGAGGGACAATGCAGATAAGAAAGGAGAATAGTTGAAAAAAGAATGGATGGATTTCAAGGTGCGTAAGAAAGGAGTGAGATTTGAAGGTGCAAAAAGAGAGGGAAAAGTTTAAAAACAAAGGTCAGGGAGAGGGAAAGAGCAGCATAAATACAGAAAGGAAATAAAACTTAGAGGACAGACTGGGTTAGAGGTGAAAGAAGAAAGCTGACAAATGTAAAATAAGCACAAAAGAGAAACAGAAGAAAGGGTGTTTTACCTTGAGAGTCATCTCCCCAACAAAGATGGCAGTAAAGATGTAGTTGGAAATAGTGAGAAACAGTCTCTCCTGTAACAAAAGGAGGGAGACACAAGAAATTAAGGAAAAACAGCTTGAAGTAGAAAAGAATGATTAAGAGAGACAAAACAGAGGTGGCAGATAAAAGCCCAGAAACAATACTGATTTAAGAAATGCTGACTGAGCTTGGCTTCAGTAAGAAACTTTTAAGGACACAAAATAATCAATTTTTGTTACTGACTGCATTTGTCAGGGTTTCGTCACTTTGATAAAGTTAGATTAAAATTAAATGGCAAACAAGTACGAGCTGTTTAATTTTAATGCACTAATTTCACTAATTTCACTTTCTTTGAAAACAGCTTCCTATTCAAAAATTTGCTAAATTATGTGAAATTGGCTTGATGCCAGAAAACAGTAAGACCTTGAAGAAAGTGTGATTCTGGTACTGATTTTTATTTATGTAAATAACTGCTTGTCAGCAAAGGAGTGAAAGATATTGCTCAATGAATGTGTCACTTATTTTACTGCTCTACTCTTCCTTTGTTCAGTAAGTGTTAAACAATAATATTTCAAATTAGAGCCATATGGGGTTGGACCAGTATGGAGAATCACTGCTCTTACCAGGCTGCCTTGAAGAATCTTTGGCCTCTCCAGAGCCACTGTGATGCAGTTGAGGAATATGAAGGCCAGCACCACATAGTCAAAGAGTTTATGAGCAATAATAGACTGGCAGAGCATCCTGAACCTAATGAAAGACAAACAAATGTGGCATGACAGGAAGCAGAAGATAATGCAAAGCGAAAAAGTTCAAGAATTTTCTCCAATAGTCTGTATTCCTTTGTTAATATCATATCAAATCCCAAAATAGATGATTTTATGAGTGAAAGAAAACATTTCTAACACAACGAATTTCATTGGATTGAAATCATTTCTTATATTTTTTTACTGGCCAACAACATCTTAACCCTCACGAAAAAATTGCAAAGGTCCTTTCAGTTACTGAGCATCTTATTAAACAGTTTAAGTTCTTTTTATACAATTAACTAATGAATATGTGCTGTGAAGGAAACTTTAGAATGAAGAATTATTTGACCCAAAGGACATGACTTGGGGGGAAGGGGTTGTTATTTAGCCTTGTTTACTTTTTCCTTGTGAAATCTTCAATATCTTTGCCTCCTGTGGCCTCTAGCGATTGCTTAAAGTCTGAACAATTATCAGGGGAATCACACTGCAGAGACATTTGCAGCATGACCAGGTGGTCACAAACAGACGTGTTCATTTTAAGCGTTTGTACGACAAAAAGCTCGAGGAAGGATGCAAACGTGTCAAAGTGTCATCTCCAGAACCAATAAAGACACCATGTAGGTCCAGAGTGAGGCCCTCACACATCCCATTTCACCTCATCTGCATGCTTTGATGGGAACAGAATATGCCTTCTGCTGCACTCGCTCTCTGGGTGAGGAAATCGATGTGCTAATCTGAATGCTTTTCCTCAAGACCTGGCAACTCTGTCTCTTTATCTATTGATTCAAATCAGGCAACTCTGTCCCCTGATATTGATCATGACCGGCGGCTGTGTCAGCGTAAGCACTTATCTTACCTGAAACACAACTTTTAACGTTTAGTTTGTTTCCCTCTCTTGCTTTAATGCTGTGCTAAAATAAACACAAATACACTGATATCGTGACACACTAGCACATGCAACAGACTAAGGCTTACACTCTCCCACATGCACATATGCAAAGACATCCAAACACACGTACAACCGAGCAACAAGATATTACCAGAGATATGGCCTGACACTATTCACACACACACATACGCATACACACAGCCTTTGCTTGACAGATGGCACCTGCCAGGATGCCAAAACACAGCCCTGGGGCCTGGCTTCCCTTAAGTGGCTATCAGCACGCAGGGAATCGAGTGAGTGAGCGAGTGGAAGACTGAGTGATTTTTCTTTCATGTTGCTTTCAGGGGAGTTTCTACCAGCATTGAATTGAAGGCTGGTGGAAAACATAGCACGGACTACTGCTCTGTCTAGAGAAAAAAATTGCTTTAGGAGGAGAATAACACAGCAACATCACTTTAACAAGCTATTTGTGCAACCAGGAACCAGGAGTTTTCTCTGTGGAGAACGCTCTGGCTATGCATCTTCTTGTTCTTCCACATTATCCAGATAGAGTGGATAACATTTGCAAACATTTGTTTTCCGGGGCCATTGGTCTTGCTTGATGAGTCTTTTTTCCACACCCTCTTTGTCTCTATAGAGCTTTGGTAAAACCACTTTGCCGGAGCACACAATTACAAGTATTGGCACATTAAGAGACGTGCTTGTCTCAGTGTTCGGTGTTCCTCCGTGCACAAAGAAGCCAATACCAGTCCTGCTGGTGGGTTAAGGACCTGGTACAGCCCTGTCCAGCTCTCTTTGTTATGAAACTCCCTGTGGCAGGCAGGAGGAGGGCCCCAATGCAGGACTCGGTAGGCAATGGCTGAACTCAAAAATCCAAAGCTTTATTGCTGGAGGCATAAAACTAACAGAGCAGGAAGGGGCCAGCAGAACAGATAGCAAACTCACTGGGACAGAACTATACATGGACAGGTGAACACACAGCAGGAGGTAATCCAAAGACAACAACGACACAGCGAGGAACAAGGGGAACGCAGACAATAAATGCACAGAGGGATAATGAGGGAAGTGGAAACAGCTGGGCAGGAACTATACAGGAAGCAAAACTAAACATAGCGCACATGGAACAGGGGACTAGGAAAATAAAACAGGAAGAGAGAACAGGCTCCCAGAAATGCAGACATGACACAACACAAACTAAATACAGAACACACAAGACAAGGCACAAAGACACAGAGGGACGAAACAGACTGGAACACAGGGATGCAGGGAAGGCCACAAGAACAAAGGGAAACAGGAACACAATACAGATAACTATAACAAACCAAGAAGCTAAAGAAAACTAGAACGCAAAAGAATGTCAACAAGAAAAGAGCTTAAACACTCAAGAACACTGGGCCAAAGACACAGGACCATGACACTTCCAGAGTAACTGCCTGTCTCCTGGAATCTCCTCCATGCTCTGGAGACTGTGTTGGGAGACAAAGCAAACCTTCTGGCAATGATGTGCCATCCTGGAGGAGTTGGATTACCTGTGCAACCTCTGTAGGGTCCAGGTATCACCTCATGCTACCAGTAGTGACACTGATCCTAGTCAAATGCAAAACTAGTGAAAAAACAGTCAGAAAAGACGAGGAGGGAAAAATGTGAGAGGCCTCCACCTGTAAAACTATTCGTTGTTGCCCCTCTAGTGCAGCTGTTGTTAATTTCAATAACGCCAAAGCAGCTGATTAATCCCCCCGATACTTAACTGACCAGATCAATATCCCCAAAGTTTAATTGACTTGATGCATATATATATATATATATATATATATATATAGCGTTGCTGCCAAAATAACAGTAAATGCTCTGATGAAAGACCTGCAATAATAATGATCACAGGATTTCTGCAGCCCAAATTGGCTGGATTATTTCTGCTGCACTGCACCACATAATACAGAGATGGTTGGGAGATGGGTAAGATCAAAAGAGAGAACGCAAAATGGAGTCATCTACAACCCAAAATCTACAACAGTTCAGTTTTTCTTCCTTTTTTGTTCACTCACTTATTCTGAGGGGAGAACAGGTAGACTGACCACTCCTCTCTGGTTTCACACCAGTCTGGCTTATACACCTCCATCATCTTCTGGATGCGGAAGCACAAACTCTTCATGGGATAGGAGGGAAAAATGGTAAGAAAAAGGAGCATCTTTTTGTGCCATATGTCCATACTGATACTTTTAAGGTAAGAATATATACTAGTACTGTTAGAATATCAATCATACTGGAATTAATTCATACTGCATGAAGTAATATTCTCTGGTATGACTTCAGAGGCTTTTTACTTTGTTTGTAGATAATATAACTTCAGTCACTGCTGTCACAAAATCCTGCACCAAATCCTATAATAATAATGATTTGTATCTTGTTTTTGTTTTCAGTCTAATCAGGACATTTTAAGAAAACCTGTAAAGAGTCTGTATTCATCTGCCACAGGCACCATCCCTGAGTGAAGCCCTAAAGGCACTCTCCCATTTTATTTCTCATCCCTGCTATACTTTGAATATCTAACATCTTCTGTAGTTCTGAAAGCATTGACAAAATAAAGTGGCACTATATTATCTTAAAGTTATTGTAAAGGAAAATATTTTCATTATACAAGTTAGAAAAAGGCTGCATGAGGTGTCAAGTTAGATGGTTAAACTGCTCATCATTGGTTCTGTGTTCAGCATTCTTTGGGTGGGTCAGAGTCACAGAACTATGACCTGCTATTGCCAAGCTTCCTTAACATGACCCGTCCCTTAACATGATAATGTTCTAAATACTAGAGTATATTAGCGTCAGCAGTTTGAAAAAAGTTACTGCAGGTACTCTAAAGTTATTATGCCTCTTGGCATTACAGTCTACAGTTTTCTAGGTAAGTATCTCCTACACCACTAAATGTGTCTTCCTAATGTCTGAATTTCTCAAGAATACTGAGATAATGAAGAAATAATGACACCTCTGTGGTTATTTTTATGTATCAATAAAGCTATAACAAGGAACTACTGTTTATTATTATTATCAATCTCATATCACAGTAAATAAAGCACTGATAACAGTGCTGCAGAGAGCTAGTGGTAAACCACTTACATAGTCTGTTTCTTCATCAAGGTCTGTTCTGTCCTTGCGTGCATTGACTTGAGGGAAAACCTCAACCATGAGCTGAGTGTGGGGACCCGGTGCCTTGCCATTACAGTCCCGATGATCCACTCCTAAACCACTGCCAGCCACAGACCCTCCTGTTAGGGAACCCCCTGCCCCAGACCCACTCCTTCTGCCAGGCTCTGGGTGGATGGGAGGCAGGGGTGGTGGCTGCCCACCTGCCCGAAGCAGT
The DNA here is from genome assembly GCF_007364275.1 of Archocentrus centrarchus. NCBI lineage: Eukaryota > Metazoa > Chordata > Actinopteri > Cichliformes > Cichlidae > Archocentrus > Archocentrus centrarchus. Next base: position 6,685,945 of record NC_044346.1, read on the forward strand.
TCTGGGAGTTCAAGGGAAAGAGCCCGTCGATCTCTCCTTGCAGCAAAATGCCTGGAAAGGAAAAATGGGGGTGGAGGTGGATGATGAGGGGGCAGTGGATGATGGGAGTGGGCTTGGTATGAAAGGAGGGACTCCTGCTCGGGTGCATAGGTGTAGGAGTGGGGCGAGCGGGTGCTGTGCACACGGAGGCTGCCTCCCACTGGAGGTAATCCACTGAACCCATAGCTCCTTCGACCTAGGCTGTTTGAGCTTGACCTGCAGAGCACAAGAGATTCAAAACACAACTAAAAAGTTATACATATTCATGAATAGTTTATAAAGTATAAACAAAAAGGCAATCAGTACTATCCATTAAGCTTTTAGACACGAAGCTAATAAGAGCATAAATCAAAAACAATGGTCTGATGTTTCCATGGAGGTAATTAAGGCTTAATGAAGGTATTGGAAGTTCATTAAGGGGATAGCTGGAATCAGTGCTTGGAAATAAATGTAACTATACCTGCGACTCCATCCAGACTGCAGAGGAAACGGGCGGCCCCAGTTGTGGTAGTTGGAACTGCGACCATGGCGCTAAGATGGAAAAGCAGCAGTTCAGTACAGTTTCTGATCCACTGAATGTTTCTCAGTGAAACATCACAGACCCAAACACCCCACATTAGCAATCAGAAGTAAAAACTACAAGTACAAAAGAAATAGATTCCACTTTGTCACTGAATTCCAGTGGCTTTGAAAGCTTGTTTTTTTTGAATAGTTCATGCTTAGATTTTCTTAATTTTGAATTCGACAAAAGCGAGCTCTTATTTGGACTATTTTAGCACCTCTAGAGCAACAGCAAAACAGAAAAGATCATCTTTTTCCTGCAAAGACCATATGTGAGCAAGGTACTTATTCCACACCGTGAAAATACAATGCAAAACTATTGTAGTAGTTAAATGGAAACTGGAACGGGAACCAGAGCATGGCTGTTAGTGTATTATCCATAAGTTAAACAATACATATGAAATGGCTGAACATAAGAAATATAAACTGGGCATTTTAAAATAGGAACGAAGTGCACTGCAGGCTGTCGTCGGCTTTAATAAACAAACCCTTGAGCGCCAGTTCCACTTAAAGGAACATAAACAGTTCGTTTTGTTTCCGCATGTCTAATTCTCTGAGCCTGATAGTTCTAATTATATGTTTTACCCTTGGAAATGTATATGGTGCCAATCAAAGCCTGAGCCAGAGAACCTATGCATCATACTCTATATACTGTAAACTGTAGTGAAGCATGAAAACTAAATGTTAAGTAACACTTCTATCCGCACATAACTGCACTGCAGATCACCCAAGAGGAGCACTGAGTGACAGACAACAGCTGCTACTAATGTAAGAGCGCTTCCTTCACTGTCAGACACACCGTACCAACTACAACTTCCTCAAATGTAAACTCGAAGTGAAGGCCGCTGGCTGTATAAAATTATAAACACAGGAAAGAAATGACCAAATGAACATTCCTGTTTGAAATTCAGCTCATACAATATAGTGCACAATTAAACAAAATGGGAACACTCTAAAGGAACGTTTGTACTATGGATGAGCCTAAATTGCATTGGCTCATTATTTTCATTATATTTAATTTTAAATAAACTGGCCTTTACCAAATACACATATCATCATAACCCCAGCAAATCAGCAAACAGGCCTATACAGCAAATCCAACAAACACGTAGTATCGATTCGTCGTCTAAAGTGTAATTTTATGGGGAAAAAAAGAAAATCAAGTGGTTCCTTACAAAACTTCAACCATGATACAAAATGTATAAACACCTCTCTTGAATGCTTATTAATTCAGTGATTTTTCCTCTGAGTGATGTAACTGGTGCCTAGTGATATCAATAAACCTGGAGTACTCTGAGAGAAGAGGAGGAGACTTCACAGTGAAGTGGATCTCGCACACCCACTGTGTTTAACATTATAACCTCTGGCTGCTAAACTACAGCCTTTCATCTCGCATGTTTTCGCTCCCCTCTTTTTTTCTATTATTGAATCATCCTTCCTATTCATCTCCATCACCACCTCTCTGTTCTGTTTCCTCCCTCTCCACTTCTCTCTGTCGTCTTTGTCTTTCTCCCACACTTTCTCTGCGGATGAACAGAAGAAGGGAAGAGTCAATTAATAGAAGTTGCCATGGCAACTGTATGCTGAGCCAATGCTTGTAGAACCGTTTCAGCTTTCCTTCAGTTCTGGTTCAATGGACACGACAACAGGGGAATTCCTACTGTGTAGTTATGTATAGTATATTTTATTGAATGTTGCACTGTACGGTGCAAATATTTGATCTGAAGAAGCACCAGCTTTTAATAAATGGAACACATACAACATAAAAGTGTCCTTTATTAGCAATAATTGCAACTTTCTTATGTGTCACCCTCTGGCCCATAAATACTTTGTAAATGAGTAACATAATTTTTTTTCTCTTTTTCTAATTTGCCATGCATTTTAATATAACAATATCAATACAAATTTGCCTACCACATGAGGTGTGACCATAAAGCCTGCTTGCAGCATGGATGCTATTACTAGTGGTGCTTTAGATGCATCAGTTCAGGAGCGCAAGCAGGAGCATGCACGTTGTTTTATTGGCTTTCAAGGAGTTGTGTACTTTGAATTCAATGCATGAATTCAATTCACTTCAGTTTTATTTATATAGAGCCAATTCACAACAATAGTTGTCTAAAGTCACTTTATATTGTCTCTCCTGAGACTGGTTGGGTGGTGAGCGGAAATGGACTAGAAAAAAAAAAAACGAATAAGCACAGTGACATCATGAAAAATAAACAGGACGAACCTACTGGAGACAAGAATTAGAGCAGCATATGACTGCATAGGGAATGAAAAGAAAGAACTGGGAGAATGATCAGTGCATCATGGGAAATCCCCCCAGCAGCCTGAGCATGTAGCAGCACAACCATGGGATGGGTTCAGGGTCACTTGATCCAGCCTTAACTATAACCTTTGTTAAAAAGGAAAGTTTTAAGCAGTGTAGAGAGAATGTCTGTCTCTTGAATTCAAGCTGGGAGCTGGTTCCACATAGATGAAGGCTCTGCCTCCCATTCTACTTTTGGAAACTTCATGAACCATAAGTAAGCCTGCAGTTTGAAAGCAACGTTTTCTGATGGGATAATATGATACCATGAGCTTTTTAAAGTACACTGTAAAAAAAAATCTGCAATTTAACAGAATTTTTCCTGTAAATTTTACAAAATTTTCCTAAATATGTGAAAAGTTAATAATATTATGAAAAATGGACAGTGAGTTAGCATTATGTATCAATATTCTTGTACATATGAATATATAACAAGTGGTTATCAAAAAGTATTTGTAGAAATGTTAAAGCTAATCACAGAATATTAATCTCTTACCACATACTTAAAAGTGTTTTGATTTAATGAGAATTGTTAATATTGAAAACATAGTTTTGCAGGAATATGTATTATATCTTTACTAACACAGGGGTGACTAAAATATTTGCCAAACTATTTTGCCTCCAAATTAGGGCAAAATAGTTTGGCAGAAGGTAATAAGATGTCTGCTGAAGGGTTTTCTATTATGACATGGGGCTGTAATGTTATTCTGACTTCTATATTTAGTTTATGTCTTCAATAATCACAGGAGGATATCCCCATCACTGACTGTTCATGTTTTACTGTATTTTTCTGTCACAGGAATATTTTGGGGTTTTTTAAGGACTTTTTTTTGTATGACTGAACCTAAATATTCAGGACTTGTATGTGAGGAAAATGATTTTAAATTCAGTTCTGGATTTAACAGGGAGACACTGAAGAGAACTAATATGTGAGAAATATGACCTCTCTAGTCCCTGTTAGAACTCTAGCTGCCGCAATTTGGATCAACCGAAGGCTTTTCAGGGAGCTTTGAGAACAGCCCGATGAGAAGGAATTTCAACAGTTTTGGGTAAAATTAGGAAATGCAACCAGCTAGTTTTTCAGCATCACTTTGAGACAGGATGTTTCTAATCAATTTTCTCCATTCAAGCCCTCAATGCTGAGTTTTCCTGTAATGGTCAGAGTCATCTGAGGGTGAACATTTGGCACCAGCTCTGGTGTGAGCCCCCCCCCACTAACAGCGCACTGACATCATTCACCATGTGCCCTCATTCCCCAGATTTAGCCTTTTGCAACTTCCAAAAATGAAATTGAGTTGAAGAGTCAGTATTCTGACACACTAAAGTGCAAGAGTTCTTTTGCCTCTTTTATTTGTGCTGTACACCAGTACAGGCCAAATCCAGTATTTAACAGTCATTGTCTCTATTCTGAGCAGTGATGACCCTGATGATGGCCTTGAAGTGGGGGATTCACAGAGTGCTGTAAGTTGGCCTTCTAGGACATTAATGCATCAGAAACTACAGAGATTTTCATGGATTTTAGTAAGAAGCCTACAAGCATCTCTCTTGTGGCGATAAAGGATGATACTGTTTGAACTGTATACTTTTGCACCAGAACTGACAATAAACTGACCTTTGAGTTTTGGGTGGATACTGTTTAAAAGTAAAAGTTTACCAACACGTGCTTTTATTGCAGGCTTTGTGGTTTTTATGTCAACAGCACCGCTATGAGAATGATTTATTCTTGTTTTATATAATTTGTTCTTAGATTCTCTTTTGTCAACTGGGACAGGTCACTGAGCCTAAAAAAACAAAAACAGACTGCCAGATGAGTCCTTCTAGGGCGCTATCTAAATATAACACCCATGTTCAAGTTAAATCGGTGGGTTTGACCAAATTTAAATCAAGTGTGTTTTGATGATGACGGCAACTCGCCTTAGGTCAGCGGTAGTAATAGGCTCAAGATTTAAGCAATAAGTTTTTCTACTTTATAATATAGACATTTTGATATGCATTTATTCTAGAAGTCCTAATAGATGTGCTGTCTATTATAGAAGTTATACTTCTATAATAGACTCAAGCTATTCATTAGTGGAGATTGTAAAAATGTGCAATCAAGATACATTATAATAAATTAATTTTTATTGCCCAAACAAATGAATTCACACTCATCCATCCTCAGGTTTTTTTTTGTTTCTTTCTGATTTGCTGTTTTTCAAATTCATCTAAAACATAATAAGCTGTCACCTGACATAATGAAATCCAGCCAAAATTAATTCAATTATACATTCACTGTGATGGACTGCATGTGGCCAGTATAAAATCTGAAAACAAACATCTTTGACACTAATATAAACTAGAACCAAGGTGTTCCGATAATGGAAAACACATTTGTCACTCCACAAAGCTGAAAATAGCTCACAGAGTCATAACTGAAACGGCTGAAAAGTGCTTGGAGGCAATGTTAACTATAAAGCACAAATCATTTCTTGTGAATAGGCTGAGAAGTTGTGTTTATGTGTGCGCACAAGCGTCTGTAGATGACAGTGTGATAAAATACCAGAGAGAGGGAACGTCTCTCTAGGCTGCTCTTCCCCAGGCTCATAACGCTGCTCTTTCTAGACTCCATGGTGAAGCTCCGCCTCTCTGAGGAGTAGGATCCCCTGGGTGCTGAAAGGGCACCCAGCTCCAGGTGGCCATTTGGTGTCAGCGTGCAGATCCTCGGGTCTAGAGTGGAAAATAGTGAGGGGTCAAAAGTGTTTTCTTTTCATTTTTTTTTTGTTATAGGCGTTCCAACCTTTCCTAAGTCATAGTTTACGGCCAGGCTGGTGTCAAATGAGAAGGTATTCACATATGTTTACTGTTTAGGATCAACACTCTACACTTGATTTCTGAAATATTTCTGTCATAAGATTGCAACTATTTTTTGTACAGGTAGCTCACATATTTTCTATCAAGCTGTTTTGTGGCGTCTCACATTTATATTATTCCTATTTGAAAACCTCCAGGGACGGGCAGATATAAACAAAGACAAAATAACAAAGAAAAAACGGAAGGAAAAAGTCAAACTTATGCGTGTCTGGAGAAAGCCTAAATCAGTGGTTGGAAATTAATTTTCCCAAGGAGACCCATGAGAACTGGGGACTGTTGTGGAGCACTGTACCAATAAGCTCAACTCAATTCTGCTCAATATTAATTTAATTGCTTTATAAACTGCTATTGGTAAGAGTAGATATTACAATTAGGCCCTAATTGTGGCACCTTGGGAAAATTAATTACCCACCCCTTACCTAAATAAATTAGGAAATCAGAAACCTTACACTATTAACTCTCAGACTGGTTTTAGGTAATACAGCATGTGTTTTTGAGAGTGCCAGCATTTTTGCATCATTACCAGATGCATTAGTGTTATTGGGTTTGTTTTTAACTTGTAAGTTTATCTGTATGTGTGGCAAAATGTCATCCTGAAGTACCACAGTAGCAGTTTCACACGTCTGTTGATGGCTCGGTTGTTAGAACTGCCCTCAAAATGTCCATTCTCCAGGAGCTTGTGTTTCCCTGCCAGGGAAAAATACCTCGTGTCTTGTTATAAACCCTCTTTGCTGACATGAAGGCATCTCTTCATTGTAGCCTATGACAGTGGTACACCTACCTCATAAAAATGTCCTCTCCTTGGCTAGATGTTCTGAAGTGTTTGTAACCAAAGAAAAATTTCTGTAATCATGCACTTTATTATTTTTTGTGGTCTTTTGGTGTTGCTGGATTCGTTCTGTTTAAGAATATACCAGATTGTTGATTGGGCACTCCTAAAGTTTCTGCTATCTCTAATTTTCAGCCTAATGATGGCCTCCTTCACTTGCACTTGTCTCTTTGAACCTCATACTCAGAGTTCTGGTGACCTTTTGGACATAAACTTTCTCCTATTAGATGTTTGTTTTGTCATGATTAGCATGTGAAATGACTTTTGTGTGGTTCCAGTGATTGACCCTTAAAATGTACTCATTTCATTCTTGAGTCAGAAAAAACTTTAAGAGGGTTCAAGAGATATATATAGATTCATGAGAATAGGATGGACAGACAGAGACAGGCAACCAGGAAATCTAATGTGGTGCAAATGCATTAAAAAGGAAATTAAAGAAAGGCAGAATCTGAAAACTGTACCAATATAAGCAGGCTAAAGCCCAAAACCAAAAATTATACATCTGTCCTGTATAAGTGGACACAGCTGACCTTGTATTTTTTCCCCATTCATGAAGCTCCAGTCTACAGGGTTCCCGTTTTGCTTACACTGCAGTGTACAGATCAGGTCTTCTGTGCAGCCATATCCCACTCAGATGGTACAGAAGCGATTCCCCTGCCTATGAACTCATGTTTAATCCTCTCTGAACTGTGTTGTTTGCTGGGTCTGTTGAGGAAGTCTGTACTGCCTCAACACTTTTACTGTGAGGCTGGATAAAGATAGAGCCCATTCATCCTTGACGACTACTGGCTATTCTGTTTTTTGGGGGTTTTTTTTATAATTTTTTCAACAAGTTTTTAAGCTTTTGGCAAACACTTCTGTCTTACTTTGAGTTGAGCACATTTAGCCTCCCTTTGGATAAGCCTCAGTGAGCAACAAAGAGCACCCGCTAAAATGTGATGTGCAAGCAGATTCTCGAGCATGTTGTTCTGTTTTGAGATGAATGATAAAATCTTGGATTCGAATTGTGGTATTAGTGGTAAATCCTTATTTCAGACCTGTTGTTCTGAATGCAGTTTTTTTTTTTAGCTTAGTGGCTAAAATAAGCTGGCAGCTGAGTGTAATCATAAAGTGGGGAAGTTCTCACCAGACAACTTTATGGAGTCGTGTTTCTCACTGTCATCAAAGTTGGAAGAGGAGTGGTCGTCATCGGAATAAGATCGATTTGCATCACCCTATAGATAAAACAACAAGAAACAAGTAGAAGAAACATTTTGTCACACAGGACTCGTGGAGCTCTAAAAGATTTTTCTAACATATTTTGTTTTAATTTTTTTTACAAATTATGTCATACTCTGGACCTTTAATCTCCAGGCTAGCATCAATCCAAGACAGTGCTCCCTCAAACATATTATCAGAGGATCTTAGATCCTTCCTTAAGGATAAGTGAGTAAAACCCTCAAAATACTGACATACTACTCCAGGAACCCTCTCAGTCCAGTGGGATTTCCCCTACAGTCTTCACTGAGAGAGTAAATTGGCTCAATAATCCCTAGTGTGTAGCAGTAGCAGACCCAGTACGGATGAGTGGAGGAAAGGGAAGAGAGCTGGAGGAGAAAAGACCGACAGCAAGAGAAGGGAGAGAATAAATGGCAGGAAGGGAGAAAGACCAAATGACTGATGGCGGAGCTTTGTTTTGGCATTTCAGAAAGATCAATCAAAAGCCGCGTGATTTGTGTCAATGTTTCTCTCCCAACTCACACATCACAGCTACATACCATGAATATGGTAATGCTTTGATCTGTGTATGAAAACTCAACTGGGTTACTCAACCGCACTACAATTTTCCAGTGATATCATCTGACATCGTTTGACAGCTGAGGGCAGATTGACAGCATCAGTTTGCAGTGTTTTCCACTGAGAGGGATGGCTTCAGAAATTATACTGTATTTAATCATTATTATGTGTGGACTTCTGCTTAGAAATATCATAATAATAAACAGTACTATAATCATCTTTTTTTTTTCTACAGCAGAAAATAGATTTTAAACTTTGAATCATTTTCTGCTTTTGGTTGGGTTTTCATTTCCTTTACAATATTTAGAAGTTCATGGCATAATTAGATTAGATTTGGCTTGTTATATACAGTATTATTCTACCAATAAGTTAATTTACTGAGAAGTACCAGTGCTATATTGCAAGAATTTTTAAGTAGATTTAATGACCCTTGTTCTTAATATTGGAAGGAAATGCCAAGTTTACTGGACAGAGCAATCATTCTGAGCATTACGTGCGATGTTTGTCTATTCCTGCCTCACTCATGATTTATGACTCATGATTTATAACTGTGGCTTTCAATGCAAATCACTACAGTCAATTTCAAAGGGTTTAACAATTATTGACTTACTAGAGAAAACTGGATAAATTATGTTTGACACATTCATATAAAAAAGAATCACATATGTTAAAACTCTTTGCTGAGTTTATTACGTAACAGCAAATGATAAAGATGATTCAGCACAATAACCATACTGTAATTGAGGCACAGTGGATTGTAGGTCACCCGAGTTTTGGCAGCACTTGCAGCTCAACACACAGTCTTTGCAGCTATATGCATAAAATGGGACGAAACAGAAGCATAAAAATACATTTTGGGCAGTGTTCAAATGCAAGTAAAATGTGATATGTTGCATGGACTGTGTACAGTCTGATTTAAATAGAATTAAATCCATTGTGTCCGATGCCATAAGAAACACAGTTGAAATGGTGTCCATGTAGAAATGCTGTAAGCACGTAAATGTGCTCAGTTCAGTTATTATGGAAATCAGCAGAGTGCAACAGCTCAGTTTACTTTAGCTGTGAAGGTCTCAGCCAAAGGTTAAAGTCTTCACTTTGACAAACACAGATTGATATCAGTGGCCCACAGGAGAGACCACTATGCAAGCATATTAAATAGAGAACACTCAAAGTCTGAAAATGTATCTAAATCACAGGCAGTAATAAAAGTTGTTAGACACCAGACAGGTTACTAGGCTGTGCTTTTTGCAATATCTGAAATGTGGCACTTGTTTGGTGGATGTTTTTATATATCCTCCATTATATCTATTATTACATTAAGTTATGTTATAATTTGGACTTATTTGGATTTAATTATTGCCAGACATGATCATGTTGATTTATTGAGTTTCCTCAGGTGCCGTTCGAGGGCAATATGTCAATTATAATTTGAAGTATTTCACTACTCCTGATAAAAGCAGAAACTGAGTAATCATTCTAAATGAGTAGCAATGCAAAGATTAACAAGCTAATATCTGGCAGTACTCGCCATCGAGTTCCCTTACCTCTGCCTGAAAGCCTTCAACCAAGATGGCGACCAGAAGGTTAAAGAGGACGTAGTTTCCAAACGTCATCAGGGCCACAAAGTAAAGAGCAGCAATTGGTGAGGTGGCTGCCATACCATTGTACAAAACCGCATTCCAGTCCTCCTGGGTCAGAATCTTTGATTTGAATACATAGACAAAGAAGGTTAATAACACACAAACTCTTACAGTGTTTAAAAAAAAGAAAATTAAAGGAACACTTTTTAATCAAGTTTTACTGGTGGAGACCAGAGGGGCAACAATAAGACAACCCCCAAAAACAGGAATGTTTTTAACAGGTAGAGACCACTGAAATTTTTCCTTTATCTTTTCTGACTTTTTCACTAGTGTTGACTTTGGCTAGGGTCAATGTCACTATTAGTAGCAAGAGGCGATACCTGGACCCTGTAGAGGCTGCACAGGTAGTCCAACTCCTCCAGGATGGCACATCAATATGTGCCATGGCCAGAAGGTTTGCTGTGTCTCCCAGCACAGTCTCAGGAGCATGGAGGAGATTCCAGGAGACAGACAGTTACTCTAGGAGAGCTGGACAGATCTGTAGAAGGTCCTTAACCCATCAGCAGGACCGGTATCTGCTCCTTTGTGCAAGGAGGAACAGGATGAGCACTGCCAGAGCTACAAAATGACCTCCAGCAGGCCACTGGTGTGAATGTCTCTGACCAAACAATCAGAAACAGACTTCATGAGCGTGGTCTAGACAACAGCACATTGACTGCCATTAGGTATCAGGATGAAATCCTTGGACCCATTGTGAGACTACGCTGGTGCAGTAGGTCCTGGGTTCCTCCTGGTGTACAACAATGTCCGGCCTCATGTGGCGAGAGTATGCAGGCAGTTCCTGAAGGAACTGATACCACTCCAGTAGAACACCTCTGGGACTGTCATGATCCTGGGTCACCCAGCCTTTTGCACTCAGACTTTTGAACTCATGTTTATTTTGTTTTTTGGTTTAGTTTGAGTTTTGTTGTTTGGTTTTGTCTGTATTTAGTATTGAGTTCATCAGGCCTTCTTAGTTCTAGTTATCTGGGTTCTGTTCTTGGCTGTTTACTTTTGTTTCAGTTATCAGGCTTTCCCCTGTATTCCCTTCGCTTTGTCACGTTTTTGTCTCGGTTTGTGATTCTGTGTTTTGTTACTTCCTGTTTTTATTTTGGCAGTCTTGCATCTTGTGAGCATTGTGTTTAGTTTTGCTTCCTTTTTCTTCTTTCCCTGATTGGTTTCAACTGTGTACCCTTGTGTTTCTCATTTCCCTAATTACCCCACTGTGCCATCCCTCTTATGTAGTGCGTTTTCTTGTTCTGTGGTTTCCTGAGTATCCTAGTTTGCTCCTGTAGAGCTTTTCCTTGTTTCCTTGTATTTCATGAGTAACCAGCAATAAAGCTGAGCATTTTTGAGCTCACGTTCAGCCTCCTGAGTCCTTTATTTGACTTCACATTCTTCCTGCCACACTGATAAACTATGACAGGGACATTATGCTTTGGTCCATTCAATGCACCTCAGACTGTCCAGGAGCTCAGTGATGCGCTGGTCCAGATCTGGGAGGAGAGCCCCAGGACACCATCCATCGTCTCATTAAGAGCATGCCCAGAGCATGTCAGGCATGTATATAAACTGGTAGGGGCCATACAAACTACTACCATTTTTAGTTCCTACAATGAAATTTCAGCAAAATGTTCTATCCTGAATCTTTTTTTTTTTTCACTTCGATTTTCATTTCCATCAAACGATGTGGGTCCCTCTTGTTCCTAACACGTGACCCAGTCCACATCAGTAAAGATATCAGCATTATTTTTCCCATTGAGATCTGATGTGCTTTCAAAGTGTTCCTTTAATTTTTTGAGCAGTGTAGGTCAGGAACGCAACACCCTCAACGTATGGGTGACCACTTTGGATCACAAGGCGGGTGCACAGGTTGCCTAGTGGTGGGATGCAACATGTCTCAAACCACCTGCAGTCTGACTTGAACTGAATGCAATCACTCTTGGAAGGTTTTGCATAAAATTGCCATCTGATTTACAATGCAGACAGACTGCCAACACAGTCTGAGTCAGTCTATTGCAAAGCATCTCTTTGCAGTAAGGTACTTGACTCAACTGTCTGCCACCTGGTTGTATTCTGGTTATATTTCTATATAAAAGCAAGGCTGCCAAGAGCTTATGTCATTTTGCAAAAATTGCTTTCCAGCAGCAACTACATCACTATTTGCGGAGGAATTTCTGTTTTCTGTTTATTTGTTTCAGATCGATGAGGCTCTTAATGCTTTGAAGATGACAACTGACTGCAAGTGGTCGCAGACATGTTCCCTCTCTTCAAAGCAACCATTTCAGGCAACAAAATCATAACTTCACTGCACAAGGCTGCAATCATTTTGGTCATCTCCAACCAATGTTTTCCCTAGCGTGACTGTAGTATAAGACATGTTATGATCATGTATGTGTGTGTGTGTGTGTGTGTGTGTGTGTGTGTGTGTGTGTGTGTGTGTGTGTAGGCTGGAAGCTGTGATATGTTGAATACCTGGAAAACAGTGACAATGGCCCAGAGCAAGGAGTCAAAGTTTTTCCTGTCTGGCACGGTGTCTCCGGTCTCCGTCTTAAGACTGAATTTACATCCAAAAATGTGCATCCCAAGGATACTGCAATACAACATACCATACAAAATAAACTGCATCATCTGTTATAACCGACTGATAATTAAATTTGAATCACTGTTGAATATTTTGAGGCATGATGAATACAAATTCTTTTTTAGAGTCATACACAAAGAGGGTTCAGAAAATTAAGGCATATCTATGCCTTAACTGCTTCTGACTGTGTAAATTCAATTTTATTTTAAGTGGCTTCAGTGAGTTATCATTTGTTTTGTACTGTATAAGTTTCCGAGCTGAAATAAATTAGATAAATGTAAATGCCTGAGCGCTACTGATTGCCAGGGAATACACACAATCTAATCCAGTCCAGTGGCCCTGCTAATGTAAAGTACCACACTAAACATTCACCAGCAGTCTCAAAACTTTCAGTTTGATTTTTTAATACGTTTGCTAGCATTTCTAAAAGAAAATGCATTCACTTGGCCTCTATGGGGTATAACTTCTGCAGCTACACGCCTCATGTCTCTGGCATTTTTTTATATATTATATAATTATTTCAGCTTATTTGAATATTGACTTGATGTGACTTAAATGAAGTGTGAGAGGCAAATGTTTTAAATGTATCCATTGAAAATTTAAACTACACACAATAATGGGGAAAAGTGAAGTTGTCTTATTACGTTTACATTACTGTATATAAAATAATATCTAACTGAAGAATTGCTTCCTTTTAAGTCAGCCTTGTGTGTATGAGTCTAAACAAACATACACACACACAAACAGTGTGTGTTAAAAGCATACTGATATTATCTCAGGGTCATATTTTTCAGACTTGACAAAACAAAATTAAAGGAATTTGTCTGAGCAGCACGTGACTCTGAAAACAATATAAATAAAGACAACAAACACTGTGAACACTGAACACCCAGTAAAAGACCTTTTAACACTCAAAGCATTTCTGTGGCAGTGCTTGAGCATCACAAATGTGTCCTTGTTACTGCAGTTACTTACGTGTGTGCTTGTTAAAATCTAACCAGATCAAGTGAATGCTTGTTATTTTGTACCCAGAGTTAATAGCTGCTGTGGAATGCTCTGACCTTGTGTGCTACAATGGCAGATGGTAAGCAGGTGTGAAGATCTCAAGCCAATACGTGCCAAAATATAAAAGTAGAGGGTGAAACAAAGATCTGTGTCATAGTGCTGCCCCTGACACAAACACAGGTGAAAGAAAAGAAACACGAACGCCTTACCTGAAGATGAAGATGAAGAGCATGAGTAGCATGCAGAAGGTGGCCACGTTGTCCATGGTCTTCATTAGGACTACCAGCTGTCTCCTCAGAGCTGGCATGAACCTCACCAGTTTCAGCACCCTGAGTAGCCTGAAGGTCCTCAGCACAGACAACCCACCGTCCGACTGGCCGATAATCTCACACACACTGAGGGATGAAACACAGACCACAAAGATTGCCAGCATTAGAAAAAAAAAAAGGATGACTAAATGACCATTTTAATATAGCTCATTGCATTAAAAACAAAAAAAAAAAAAAAAAGTTTTAAGGCAGTTTTATGTTTGCATTTGAATACAAAAACATAAAGCATAAATGAAATATGGTCAGTGGTTACAAAATACAACAGGCTGACTTATTTTGCCCATTTCCTGGAAACGCAAGGTTTCAATGGTGTATGTGCATGCAACTGTGCACATGAGACCACATAATGAAAATCCACTCTCACTGACATCATAAAGACCCAAGAGTAAAAAACACCGTCTGAAACTGAAAGTTAGGACAGTATGAAGCCTGACATTTATCCTTATAAAGACCGAAAAAATGGGCAATTGTGTGTTTTAGGCTGCTAATAACAAAGAAACAATTTAAAATTGTCTCTTTGCTCAGTTGTCTGTTATGTAGAGACTGGTTTATCTCTGAATTTAGGTGGCTTTTTTATGCTTGAATGATTCATAGTTCAGTAGTAAGTGGCTTATCAAACAAAGAAGAAAAACAAAACCAAAAAAAACCCCACTCCTCTGGAAATGGTCAAGTACAAGGACTGGGCTGAAAATGAGTGAAGAAGAAGCCAAAATGTCCAAAGAAAAACTTTGACAGACCTTCAATAAGCCTGGAGAGCTTTTGCTCAAGACTACTTTAAAAAAAAAAAAACAGTAAGAAAATCTGGTTCCTTGGAAGGAAAATATAAAGAAATGAGGTGTGGCTCAAGATTTTTGCACAGAATTTTTAATCTACAAATGAAGAAGATGGTAGTGTGAAAAGACAGAGCAACCTAATAACCCAAGGGAAAAAAATTACAGTCATACAATTATGTCTGCAGTGGAAGGCCAGAAGTGTTAATCTTCATCTTCAGACATATGCCTAACCTTTAAAGGAATCAGTACTGATTCTAATTTCTTCTTGCATCAACTTTAGTAAATGCAGTAACTGATCCGTGTTAAATGTGTGATTAATATGTCCACTCGAAGACTTGCTAAGGTTCTTGACATTACAAGTTAAGCTCTTGCTTATATGCTTTTATTTAAAAATGAGAAATTGCTGCTGCTGCAGAACAATGACCAAAATATGATCGCTGAAGTTTGGCTTTACATTTTCTTTTCATTCTGATGGATATTTACCATGAACACAGAGCCATTCGCTCATGGAAAATATGCCTTTATTTGTCTCCTCATGTTGGTAGCTATAAACGGCCTCACTCAGCACATCAAAATAGCGCTGGCTTTGAATTGACAAAGACTGAATAGGGACACTCGCAGAGCAGCTCAGTATAAATAGCTGAGGACATTCACATAGAATAAGAGAGGGAAATGGGTAGTGGGGCAAGAGATAAGAAGACAGATGTAGATATGTTCAATCACCACGTATCTTCTGTGATGGGTTGCACATTTGATCTTGTTCAGTTTTAGTTGCTTTGATGTGTATTTGATCTCAGGGTTATAATGGGGATCACACACAAAGGCGCCTAACCAGATGAATTGGGAAAAAAACACCAGCAGATCAAAGGCACTGCCACTCACCTGAAGCTTCCAGGCACACAAAACAAAAGACAAAATCTGTTTGCTGCTTTCTGGCATCTAAATCCATACAGGTGGTACATTTGAACAAGGTAGAACGCAGATGACAATTTGACAAAGTATGAATAATTAAACCACAGGGTCTCTTTCCAGAATAGGCAAATGAAAAAAAAGTGTGATATCTAAATTACATCAGTCAGTGTTCAAACTTCAAAATTATGCTTTACGTTTGTGTGATTTAGCTCTGAATATGTACATATAGGCCTGCATGTGGCTGTCCACAGATAAGGGTAGCCTGTAATAGCTGTATGTAACAAGTGCAATCAGTACCTTATGATGACAATAATCCCGTCAAAGACATTGTAGGGGTTTCTCAGGTAGCTGAAAGAACCAAACGCTGTGAGCTTAAGGATCATCTCCAAGGAGAACATGCTCGTAAAGACGATGTTGCAGATCTCCAGAACATTAGTGAGTTCTTCTGGCTGATAGCAAGGAGACAAATAAAAGCAGGAGAAATTGGAAATTAACGAGAAGAAGTGAAGGAAGATGGAAGAGACAAGGGAGACGAATGAAAGGCGAGAATGAATTTAAATGCACAGTAAATCTCACTGCATGCTAGCATGTTAAATGATTCTGTATTGTAAGATTAAGCTTGACAAAATAGTTTTGGCCTTTTTTTCTTACCATGACAGCATGTTGCTATCCTAAAAAGTCAAGCCTTTAGCTACAAGCTAAATAGAAATTAAATTACGCTTGATTAGAAAAGGTTAAAAAAAAGGAAAAAAATTGCTCTGTAACTTCAGCAGTGACATTTCACCATCCCAGAATCAGTGAGCACTGTGTGTACTGTATTTATATGTCTGTATGTGCATGTGTGCAGTTTTTTGAATCCCTATATGCTGTGTGCATTTGTCACTCCTAATGACTGTTTGCAGTGTGAAAACATGGGCTAATGATGTATGCCCACCAGTGTCCAGATCAGCCAAACAGTGCTGGCAGCCCCTGGAGATCCATTACTGCTGTCTCATTACTGCAGACCTGGGAACAGATCTAAAGACTTGAGTCTTTTGCTCTGTTGATATATGGAATAAAATTAGAAAAGCAGGGATTTTATATCATACTGAGGACTTCCCTTCCAGTTTGATTTAGAAAAGTGAACAGTATTCACTTGTAAACTTAACTAGACAAAAGGGACTTTGTATCTTTGCACTATTGTGTACTCTTCTGGGACTAAAAAAAAAAGAAAACCTGCAATCTGGATTTACTAAATACACAGTCAAAATTTAGGAATGGATTTTCCTTTAACACAACATAATTTGACAAGGAAAGGGGTTCAAATGAAATATTCACTTCATTCAACCAAAGTTCATAGCAGTAAATTACTGTGTCATTTTACACCACTGGGGCAGTTTGTGCTTGTGATGCTTGCAAACACTGAGCAGAAAGTGTAGAAGGTAGAAAGTTCTCCATTCAAGCTATTTTATTTGAAATGGCAAAAGAAGATGGCCAACGCACTTGTCCTTGGCACATAAAATCATGATTTAAAACCTGCCTTTTGTATGTACTCTGGGTATCTTTGTATAATATTAAAATTTGTTTGATTATCTGAAACATTTAAGTGTGACAAAAATGCAAAAAAAACTAAAAAATCAGGAAGGGGGCAAATACTTTTTCCCAACACTATATATTTTCTAATTTGAGCACTACTGTTGTTGTTTTTCTTTTTCTTTTTTTTTGTAATCCTAGTGATGAGTTTCAGTTTTAAAATTCAGTCTTTTGCTTTATCATTATTAATAACATGAATGTTCTGGTTGTGACGTCTCTCTCTCTCTCACTAAGTAAATTTGCAGGCGTCAGTTTATTTGTACTGACTGATCAGTAAATCAGTCAGTACTGTACAAATAAACTGACGCCTGCTCTCATGTTTATATTGGATAGAAACTTCAGCATTTAAAATGACTCTCCTGTGATGCACTTGCACAGCTTGGTGGTTCTGTGATTGACTTTGACATCAGAGTCCAGAGTTTGGCATTTTTAATGAAGACTTATATTTCAGTGACTTAACTGAATTGCTGTTTGGTATATATGAGTCACAGGTTTAGGAATGTTTACTTCAAGAGTTCATCTATTGATGAACTAAAGTAGAGAAGCCAACAACATCCATGCCTACAATTATCTTTTAATTTGTCCTGTTATCTCGAGATAACAACATGCTTGATAATGACTTCATTTAGTAATTAAGAAGGGTATGGATAGAGATCAAACAACACTGTTATATGATTGTCTGTGTTTGCCAAAATGTTAGGATTAAAATGAAATGATCCAATCTGATGATGTTGGTGCAATAGTAGTTGCATAAACAAAGAGGGTTTTCTCTTCTTTATCAGGGATCAGGAATGCCATTTCAGCATTCCTGATCCCTGATAAAGGAGATCAGGAATGCAGGGGAGGCAGATGGAGCTCGTCTCCTCTTAATAAAACACAAGGTCCCTGAAAACATGATTTATTACATTTATGAAATGTGCTTTTTTGCTGTGTTTTTTTCAATTCATCTATTTTTTTTTCTGCACCTCATGGAGGGTGATTCATTACTAATTCCCTTTAATAAGGATAGCGGCATGTGCTCCCTTCTTTCCAAGCTTAGTTTGTCATAGGGGATGCTCAACCTCAAGCATCTCTGCTGACACTACAGACAGACTGTAGGAGGACACCCTGCAGCAGTCTGACTTGAGAACTCATCAACTATAGAATTATATTCAGCCTATGTATAACTTCGATTCAGTTCTGATATATAAACTTCAGGTTTATGGAAAAAGCAGATAAATGTAAGTTAAATCTACATGGATTGACATGGATAAAGTAACTTATTATCTATAATTTAGTAGAATTGTTTACCAGGCTGAAAATAACCTCAGTGGCCATAACAAGCTCTCGTGGTTACCAAGTTGGTCAAAAGTAAGAGTAAACTTCTCAGACTGACCTGTGGAGCCTATCATTGGGCCAAGATTTTGTGTTGTCTTTAGGTCCTTTAATCTTTGCTATTAACAATAAGAATATCAATAACTGACAATTAAATAACAGTGCTGTCCACCCCTCCCCATACAGTCTCCAAAGTGTCCGTCATGCTGCTGCATCATTAATTCCCCAAATGACATTTAAATTCTCTGTTATCTCAGTTGAGCAGTTCATCCAGCTCAGTGGGAGATATAATTTGGCTAAAAAAGTGGATGGATTGACATCATTGTGTTTGTACACTCATGGCCAAAAGATTTGGCAGTGGCACCACTGGGTTTTTTTTTAATTTGCCAGTAGAACTTTTTGTGATTGTTCTTCACATCAAACATGTTAAAAAAAAAAGGAAAAATACATGAAAAACAAAATTTGTGCTACTACCAAAACTTTTGGCCACAACTAAAAAAACATGCATAAACTTCTAAAGTAACAAATATCTTTAACTGTGGCCCAAACAGTTAAGGCAGCTTACTGTACGTACATGGTCTTCCTCCCAAGACCCAGGGGAAACGCTGAGTGGGAAAAGTCCCCTGACAAAAACTTAACTATGACCCCCCCATAGGACTAGATTCTTGATTCATTGAGTCTATAATACCCTCTCCAGGCCATCCAACCTGTTATCATTGGGCATAGGAAAACCCTCGTTCCCCTAATCTTCATAGAGAGGGACCGTATAACAGATCCTGAGCAGGTGCTCCAAGACACAGAGTGAGAGCTTTTTTGTCAGTGTTACTACCAGGTCCTCAAGACCACACACTACAGTCAGGACGATACTGTTTGTCAAGAAGAGCTGCCAGCAAAAAAGATCCAAATCTGCTCTGTTGAGAGGCTTTTCACAGCGCGAACCTCGGTGATGACAGCTGACCTAAAAAAAGGAGCTGAAAATTCCATCACATACCATCCAGTCCTTGCTGAGCCCAGGCATTATTTTGGTATTTGAGGCCAAAAGAACTAACTGTATCCTGGAAGGAGATTTAAAAGTGGTGCAAGAGACACAGAGGACAAAGCACCAGGAGCTGGGGGAGGACTGGCACTAAATAGGGTGAATGACTAGGTGCAGGGAGTGAGCAGGGAGTGAGAGAGAGACCTGCTTGCAGTGGGGTGGCCAGTGGAGTCAGTAGAATGCCATTTGAACGAGGGCCCGAGCTTTATCAACACGTGGTCTGGTTCCCCGAATGAAGGTGTCATCCAGGCAAACATCTCCACACATGGTCTAGATAGCAAACACCCCATTTATGGTCCCCCACTCATTGTTTAGACTTTTTACTAAAACACACCCTTTAGTTATTCTTAATTTTGCCTCTCTTGCTGTCTCGTTCACTCTTATTGACCCTTCACTTTCCTGTTGTTTCTCTTTTGCCTGTTAATTGCAACCAGAGTTAAAAAAATGACATGTTCTGCATGTCTATATATCCCCTCTGTTCTGTTTCCCAGCAGGGCACTTAAAGCATTGTCCAAACACACAGATGAACAGCCTATACAGCATATATTTATAAAATTGATAGCATTAAAGAAGGATATCTGGACATTGTTCATTACACTGTCCAAATAATGTCTGTTCTCCTGCCAAAGTGGCAGGTGGACATAAGCAAAAAAAAAAAAAAAGACAGGAGAAAAGAAACACACCAAGAACAACAAAATGTCTGAAAGGTGCAGTTGGACAGGTGTAAGCACCTCTCTCCTCTACAGGAAGAAGATCACAGTGATGAGACAGATCAAGTCTCTGATACTTGCTGTTCAAACAGAGGGAGGCATGACTCCAGTTTGCTAAACAGGCAGTGGAACCACAGACATTTCAGCTCACTATTTCCTCACCATTAAAGCAGCAAAGACTCTCGCTGCCTCTCTCATTCTGTCTCTATTTTTAGCAGCCCCTGAGATGAGAGACGACCCACCACTGCGGCGGTGGCAGGCGTGAGTGGGCGATGGTATAGCGAGAGCAAGAAATATTGATAGAAAAAAAAAAAAAAAAAGAGTTCACAAAGCCGAGCATCGGAAAGAGAGCGGAAACAAGAAGAAAAATGAAAAATAAGTGAAAGTTAAAAGACAACAGGAAGTGCCATATTTTTATTGCTCGGAGAGCTTAATAAATGTGATCTAAACAAAAGTTTGAATTCACAAAATGCAATCATTTATACTGTATGATCACAATCTGTTGCCTAACCTGAGAGGAGACTTGTCTGCCCCGTGGGCTGGGGAATCACATTTTACAGGCATTATAAAGACAAAAGGAGGAAAAGATCTGTAAGGATGGGAGATGGATGTGCAGAGGAAATATAGAGCTTTACACTGCAAAGGAGTGTGGACATACAGGAGAGTGACAGGGAGAAGCTCAAAGAGACTTTGTCATATACAGTGCAAGCAGCATGGCTGTCGTTTCACTCTGTCATAGAGAAAGTCTGCAGTGCATTCATCTAAAAAGTAATAAAATACATTGGAATCCCCCATTTATGAATTTACAATAATGAAAAATTTACAATAATGATCATGACTCAATGGGAATGCTTATTTAATAGTTATTATGTTGACTCATTGGTTAGTAAATAGTTTGCTGTAAAGTTGCAGATGATACTTTAAAACCTTTTAAATGGTTAACAAATAATTGTGCATTCCACATGTTATGTGAGTGGCTATTTTAAAATGATAAAAGTTGTTAATATTAATGACAAGTAAATGTTACTAATTATTAATAAGCATTTTTAATTACTGTTGAATTGTTTGCTGACAGCAATTCCATTCAGTGTTGCAGCTGATGAATGAAACGTGTGGGGAGACTGTTTTCTTTTTTGGCATGACTTTCAGATACTGTTCTTCTGCTGTAGATAGTTTTGTAGGCCCGCCACGTCTTCTTTTGACCTCTACATGTCCAGTTTCCTCAATTTTTTTTAAGGGCATACTGCACAGCATGCTGGATTATGCCAAGTTTGCAACTGATTGCTCTTTTTTTTTTTTTTTGGGGGGGGGGGGGGGGGTCACCTTGTTGATGGAAAAATACTATTTTATGCCTGTCAAACTGTGTTATTGTTAGTTGAATCTATGAAAAATGCCAAAGAAATTGGAACAAATTGTATTGCCTCTTATGTGTAGACAAAACACTGATTCATCCATTGCTGCCTTGTTTATGCTTGAATGATTTATAGATGAGGATGGACAAAAAAACAAAACAAAACAAAAGAAACAAAAAAAAAAACAGTCTCAAAATGGTCAGGTACAAGGACTGGACTGAAAACGAGCAAAAACAAACAAACATTTCCCAAAACAGGGATAAATGAGGGTACGGAGAAGGAAAGAAGTGACTTAAACGTGACCAAATGTTAAAGAGCGAGTTGTACCTGTTCGTGGTGCTCAATGCCCATGCTGATGGTGTTGATCAAAATGGCGATCATGATGCCTCGGTTAAAGTACTTGCTCTCCACGATGCCCCACAGCTTCATTCTGATGTCGTACCATAGTTCCTTACATCGCTTCTTTGGCCTACAGCAATCATGGGCCCCTGCACTGTCATTGCCTTGCTTGTCCTTCTCTTTACTACCAGACTGAACACAGTCCCTGTCTGATTCTTCCACGGTTCCCTCTTCAGCTTCGTCGCTGGCTGCACTGCGAACTGGTCCCACCCCATCAGAGAGCGTTGGTGCTGCCGCACACTGAGGGCAGCCTTCTGCGGCAGAGGCAGCAGTGAGGGCCATGGGCTCAGCAGATGAGGCATGGTCTGGTCTATTATGATGGGTACAGGGAGGACCTTACAAGAGGCAGGGTGAAGGATATTAATGGGTGAGTATATAATTTATGATCTAAAATGAATACTACTTCCTTTAAAAATATTTACAGTTACGTACCATGTCTCAACACAGCTCTTCTGTTACGTCCCTCACGTCCATTGGCCTTCCTCTCCCTCCCTCCCCCTCCTCTTCTTCCTCTTCCAACACCATGAAAGCCACGAGGTTTGCCCCGCAGGGTGTTAAAAAGGGCTATGGTTTGCCTCCTGGCCTTCCGGAGGAAATGACAGACCAGCTGGAAGAGCTCTTCATAGCAGTCACCAGGTTCACTGGCCAGGGTGGAGGAGGACGAACACCGAGCTCGCTGCTCCTGCATCAGCTGGTGCTCCCTCTGCTTGGTCTCAGAGAACTGGGTGGCAATGACCACCAGGCACAGGTTGATCATGAAGAAGGAACCCACCTGAGAGGTTGAGAGGATTATATAAACAAAATTTACAGCTGAATGATGCTCGACTGCCACGCACACTGCCCCAAGCTGACCGCTGCTGAAACTGCTTTTGAGAAACCAAACTAATGAGATGTAAATATTTTCACGGTACTTTGGCAGAGATGGGAATTGTTCATCTAAGAACAGGTTTTAAAGGCCTGTTAGTAATCTTATAATACTCCCATCCAATAAAAAGGTAAAAAATCATTCTTAAAAATAATTATCTGCAACAGCTGGAAACTCCAGCATGAAATTGTCCTAGACCCCTAATTTGGTCTGTTAGTGGACAGCTTCTGCCAGCTAATAACACTGAATAAAACAAAACTCTCAGCATGACAATGGCCTTATGCCAGAGCAGTGTAGTTCTTACCTCTAGCTTGTTAGTCCACTTGGCTGAACAACTCCAGACATAACACATTGTACAATATGTTCACAAACAAATCTGCTCTGTTCAGTGCCATATTGAAGATACTTTTTTTCTTCCTCCAGAGAATATGACAGAGATTTAGTATTACAACCAGGAAAATTTGCAAGTATAAAAACCTACAAGCAATGACCCACTAAGAGAGGAGAGCTAACATATTTGGTGGCTTAATGCTGTTGTAATTGCACCAATCAGCATTTCTCTTTTGGGAAGTATTATTTAATCCTCACATGATGTTCATATTTGACACAGGCCAAGAACTGCCTCATGAGAAGTGTCTATACCGAATTTGGAGCTACAAATCTATGTATAAAAAGGATATCTGACATTAACAAACTGATGATTACATGTGATCACTTCCATGATATTTTACTATTTCACTGTTCTGAGATTCCCACATGAGCCTTGCAAGAGCAGCAGGTGCCTGCTTCTGCAGGAACCCGGGCAAATGTGGTGGGAACACAGACAGTTCTTCGGTTGGTTTAAGAACCTCCCTGAACTCTGTCACCAATATTCCATACAAATACAAATAAATGTGGTATGTGCAGTTTCACAGGTTCAAGAAGTCTTAAAAGCACCACTTTTTGTGATTTGACCCACACTGGTGGATCTAAAATCCTTCTAAACAGATGTGGGATAAATATGACACAGAGTATATAATTATAATAAATATACTGATGCAAGAATTGGATGTATTTTAGTGTATTTTTACTGCTGTGAAATGTCAAAATGGGTCAGCTATAACCAAAACAGTGTGTAGGTTAAGGATATGACACAAGTATCAAAAATCATCTCTGTGGTTATTGAAACTTAACATGCATTAAAGGCAGACACAATATCACAGTGCTGCAAAGCAGGGGAGCTTATTTGTTTTCTGAGGTAAAATTCCCATTTGTTTTTCAAAGACAGCCCCTCACACCTCACAGTTTGATTGACATAAAACTCTCCTGGCTGACATCAACTTCTTTATTTAAGTATTGCACTAAAATGCCTGAATCCTAATGGCAGTAGCCTGTATACATAAAATGTAAGCTGAAAAGTTAATGGAGTCTGACAAAGTGCATTGCAGTAGCTAACCTGAAATTTTCTGAACTTACAAACAGGCAGAATCTGATGGTTACTGAGAAAATTCAGCTTATGGATATTCAGCTTAGTTTAACCTTGACTGACTGATGGAATGTGAATCTCTGGAGATGCCTGTGCTTTCAGAAGTCTGTAGTTATTTTTCAAAGACAGCTTCAAAATTAATATTCTTTGATAAGGGCTAAAATATCAAACAATCTAAGCCAAATACCAGACTTACCACCATACTGCTACGGCACCTTATATAAAATGCTTCTGGGCCGACTGTGACTGTTAGGAAAAGCCGTCTACTGGCAACTGGAACCTGGCTGTGAACGTTGTAATGCATGTTTAATAATGAAGCGGTTGTGGGTAAGAGAGAACATGGTGTGATTCAAGAATACAATGAAAAGCTGAGAGCAGAAAGGTCAGAAGAGGGGAGAAAAAGAATTCGGTCTGATTTCTTATTCATCATCTTTCTTGTATCGTTACTCATAAACTGATTTCCTTAATTAAAGCTTTAGGTTGCGTTTTGTTGTTTAATCACCAAAATCATTCAACCACAGCTGGCAGTTTTTTCTTTCTTCTTTTTTTAATGTTTTAGGCTCACTTTCAGCGAGAGACAACTGGCAAAACAAATGAAGAAGGAGGAAAGAGGGAAAAAAAGAGAAGAAAAAAGGGCAAGGTCACCAAGAGATGCTGAGCTGATGTGGAAAAAAGAGGAGGAGAGCGAAAAGCAAGAAGGTGGGGAGGGAAATGAAGCCTGGTGCTCTGCAGGCTGTGATCAATAGTGATTGCAAGCCCTACAACCTCACTAAACCACTGCGACAAAGACTACGGAAAAGCAGAATGCATGTGTGTGCGTCCATCCTAGTGTGTGAGAGTGGCTTGTGTGTGTAAGACTGCCTTTTCATTGACTCAAAGCAGAGTTTTGTGGCCAGACGGTTTCATGCCAGTTCACCGGACTCTCGTACTAAAAGGGAGGCAGTGGGTCCCAGCACCGGCTCAGCACCCTCGCTGATCCCATCAAATATTTATACTCACACTCTGCTGGAATGGCTGAAATACAATTAGAGTAGCCTGTGTGTGTCTGTGTGTGTGCACTTTTAGAGTTTGCAGCAGCGTAGATATGTGTGAGAGGCAACTATTGTCTGAAGAATCGTGAAGGAAATAATTACCATCCTAAAAATGAAAGCTGCAATAATTTATATTTTCTACATGAAAACAAGAACAGGTGAAATGGTTTTTAAACCTCTGCTAGCTTACTGTTTTTACATTTACTATTTGGTTTTGTGTTCTTTTCAGCCCAAATTGCAGTGATAGCTAAATGGATCTGCAGTACAGTACAGTTTGGGTATGGTACAGTTTGCAACTGTCCCATCACACACTGTATACCGAGCGCCAACATACAGACAGACAAAGCTAATGACTAGCTAGCAAGTAAAGAAATTCAGACACGTAGCTAGAAATAGTCCACCAGTTTCAAAAGCTAAAACGTAATTAGACATACTAACATAATTTTAAATATAAGGATTATGTTTGATACTTGGATTAAATCCTTTGCAGCTAATGACTGCCTGAAGTTTTGAACCCATGGAAATCACCTAATGCTGCTTTTCCTCCACTGAGATGATCTGCCTATTTTTTTTTTTTTACTACAGCCGCATTCAGTTGCTGCTTGTTTGTGGGTCTCTCTGCCTTCGGTTTTGTCTTCAGTAACTCAAAAGCATGCTCTATTGGGTTAAGATCAGGTACCTGAATTGACCATTGCAAAACATTCCATTTCTTTACTTGGAGAAACTCTTGGTTTGCTTTTGCAGTGTTGTTTGGCTCATTATCCATTTGCACTATGAAGCTCCAGCAGATAAGTTTTACAGCATTTGGCTGAATCAAATCTGAGCAGAGAGCATAGGCCTGTACACTTCACAATTCATCCTGCTACTTCTTTCAACAATCACATTATCAATAAACACTAGTGATCAGGTTCCACTGGTGACTAGTGTTTATTAATGTTATAGCACGGGCATGTATGGCAGCCGTACATGCCCATGCCAGAACATTGCCTCCACCATGTTTGACATGTGTCAGATCATGAACTCCTCTTTTTTTCTTCTCTGTACTTACTCTTCGCATTACTACTCTTGATCTTGCTCCATTTTATTTATTTATTTATTTTCTGCATCTCTTTGGACCTCATATTGAGAGTTCCAGTGAAAAGCTACCAAATGCAGGCCCAGACAGTGCATTACCTATTCATTTTGGAAATGCTAACACCATTGTTGTCTGTGTATTTTATAACACAGCAACTTTTACAGGAGGTTCCAGTCCAACTGTGGTTCAGAAATGTAAGGCTGAATTCTGGGGTTATTGTTTTTGAGGTAACAGCTCTTACAAAGCTAAGATATACCCATAGACCCTCGAGTTATGAACCATAACCACCACTCTTCTTATCTTATTTTATGCCAAAGAACTCAGCAGGAAATACACAATACTCTGGAAAGGGCCACAGGCTGAAACAGATTACTTCATTTAAAGCTTCAGACACTCAAAGTACCCGTTACAAGGAACAAAAATCAGGGGTATATAGATGCGGCATATGCATGCTGTGTTAAACTTAAAAGGGGCATATTATGGCAGCCTAAAATAATTACTTAAAATATCCATATCTGGGTGTTCTCAATTTCCAGAAAGGAGCTTGGTGGATTTCTCCTATGCATTGCTAAAATCACAATATTTCAACTGCATTTTGCTGATAACAAATTTGCTGTGCCCTTTCCTGAATAATATACAGTAACAGGACAGGATATCATGTGACATTATGTGTTCAGGTCCATATATGCAAATGGGCTGCATGTTAATACCGGGTATAAGTAACCACAAAGGATGAGATTAAATAGTGTCAAATCAAGAGGATTACTACACTATGCAGTTCTGCAACAAAACAGGTTGAGGATGGCATTTCTAGATGTTAAAGCTTAATTCCACAGGGCCAAACTATCTTCCATGTAAAGCCTTTAATTCCACTGAGTCTTCTTGTCTCAACTGCTCTACACGATGGTAATCACTGTAAAGCATCTCTCTAACGCTCTCCATCTTTATCTCACTTTTTTCATCTGTCTCTCCATCTGTCACTCGGTCTCTATATCTCTGTCTCATGGCTGTTTTCACCCAGCTTCCTTCTAGCACTCTCTTGCAACACTCGCTCTTGCTCTCTCAGTTCAATTCAATTTTACACACTTAATCTGCATGCATGTTACGTGAGTGAAATTGTCAACGCCTCTAAATGCAACCTGAACTCATCTCTCTCATTTGCTGGCCCCTCTCTCTTCCTCTCTCTCGATTGCTGTTGCTTGCTGCTTTCCATCTCTCAGTGCATGGTGTCATGCAGCATTAAAAAAAAAAAAAAAAAAAAACATGATGAAAAGTCTCCTCATCTGTTTGCCAGGGAGGACAAACTGGGATGTGAGCAGAACTTTTAACATGCGAATAGTAAATCACTTTCCTCCACTAAGCCTGTTTGTGAGACAAGCTTTGACACGTGCTGTAACAAAGCCAACAAGAGGCTGGAAGTTAAATCTTTTCTCTATGGGGGGGAAAAAAAGACATATCCAACAACTGCCGGGAGTCAGATCAGGCAGAGACGCTCAGTCTACAACATCGTGAATTATAATAGGTTCATCTTGAGAAACTTTCATTAATGGAGAATTACATTCACAGTTAGATAATGTTTCAGCTTTTGTAAATCCTAAAGATGATTAGCAAGGGGGAATTTTTGTTTCAGTTCTAGCAGTGAAGTTTGGAGGATGTTGACATATTTCTCACATTTTTTTTCCCTCTTTTAGGAGAGAGTGCTACCTGTATAGAATGTAAAGGAGGCAGGACCCATAAGACCCACTGGTCGCTGTGAATTCTACAGGCCACTGCAGGTTTATTGCGTGCTATATTCTTACATAGTTGAATCAAAGATCACACGGAGCTGTCATTTCATTTCTCACATACAGCTTCTTCGGGTACTGGTGAGAAAGGTTTAGGGCTACAGTGTATGTCAGAAACAGTTTAAGAGCTTATCATTAACATGTCACAAAGCCAAATGTACATGTTAACATGATACAACACGTGTGCATGTGTGGTAGGAGCACAACTTTCGTGGGGAAGAAAAAAACAACTTTGTTAAAGTTAAGACTCTCGCTCCTTTAATTTAGATAGAAATTACTACAAAATAACATTCTGGATTTGACTCAGATTTAAGATGGCTACGTAGTTGCAGGCTTGCTTCTAAAGAGAGGTTGCTTAGAATGATAACAACTGGTTATCATTATATATAATATACATTATATATATTATATATTATACATTATATATATTTATATGAGACAAGTCTCATATAAATCTGGGTGAAATATACACTCATCAGAATGAAAGTTTTCACAGGACTCTCTGCAGTCCAGTGGAAAAACTAAGTACAGCCATACTGCTTCCACTATAATTAAGAGGGTAAGAAGCAGCCAGGTTTTGCTTCACAGGAGTGCATTTCAGAGGAAATTCACACCAAGGTCAGACTGTGTAATACTCAACCTAATAGCTTAATCTCAGACTCTGCGGGCCTCGGTTAGCATGTTAAATGTGAAAGTTCATGACAGAACAATTAGAAAAAGTATGAGCGAGTATGGCTTGTTTGGAAGGATTACCAGAAGAAAGCCTCTTCTCTTTAACAAGAACATGGCAGCACAGCTTAGGTTTGCAAAGTTGCATCTGGAACAAACCACAAGACATCTGGAGCAATGTCCTTTGGACAGACAAAATCACAGTGGAGATGTCTGTGTAGATTCTCAGTCATCCAGGTCATAGTAGTCTCTGGAGCTTGAAAAAGGCGACTGGACTTCTTTTTGTTTTTTGAAGACGTTTCACCTCTCATCCGAAAGGCTTCTTCAGTTCTCAACCAAATGGTGGAGAGACCCAGGTATTTAAACCCCTGTGGGCGTAGTCCCCTGGAGGTGGTTATGACCCTCTATTGATCATGTGCGTGAACACATGTGCCCAGGTGTGAAGGGGGCGTGGGTCATATTTAATCAGTGGTTTCAGTTGAAACCAATTTAGGACTCCGCTCCATTGTTTCCTGTGGCCTATTGAGGTCACTGGAACAAAGGTGTGAATGGGGGTTGAGACGTCTGGGAAGGGAGCTCAGGACAGCACTGTAAGCGGGGGAAAGTTGGTGATGTAATCCACCTCCTCTGTTCAATGATGGTTGTTCACAGTGGACATAGATGGCTTCTTTCACTCCTCTTTCAAACCATCTGTTTTCCCTGTCCAAAATGTGAACATTGGCATCCTCAAAAGAGTGCCCTTTTTCCTTCAGATGCAGATGTACTGCTGAATCTTGTCCTGTCGAGGTGGCTCTTCTATGTTGTGCCATTCGTTTGTGAAGAGGCTGTTTGGTTTCACCAATGTAGAGGTCCGAGCACTCTTCACTGCACTGAACAGCATACACTACATCGCTGATCTTGTGTTTGGTGGGTTTGTCCTTGGGATGAACCAGTTTTTGTCTTAGGGTGTGACTTGGTTTGAAGTATACTGAGATGTCATGCTTGGAGAAAATTCTTCTGAGTTTCTCTGACAAGCCTGACACATATGGGATGACAATGTTGTTCCTCTTGTCCTTCCTATTCTCTGTAGTTTGTGTTTGGCCTTCATTCCTGTGCATCTTAGCTGATTTGATGAAGGCCCAGTTGGGGTAACCGCATGTTTTGAGGGCTTTCTTAATGTGTGTGTGTTCCTTATGCTTCCCTTCTGCCTTAGAGGGAACACTTTCTGCACGGTGTTGTAGGGTCCTGATCACCCCAAGTTTGTGTTCCAGAGCGTGGTGGGAGTCAAAGAGGAGATACTGGTCTGTGTGTGTGGGCTTCCGGTAAACTTCAATGTTGAGGCTTCCATCTTCCTCGATAAGCACCGCACAGTCCAGGAATGGTAACTTGTTATCTCTGGTGTCCTCCCTGGTAAAACGTATGTATTTATCCACTGAGTTGATGTGACGAGTGAAGGCTTCTACTTCCTGGGTTTTGATTTTGACCCAAGTGTCATCTACATATCTGTACCAGTGGCTAGGTGCCATCCCTTTGAAAGAACCAAGAGCTTTACTTTCCACTTCCTCCATGTAAAGGTTGGCTACAATGGGAGACACTGGGGAGGCCATGGCACATCCATGCTTCTGTCTGTAGAATCCATCATTGTATTTAAAATATGTTGTGGTAAGGCAGAGATCTAAAAGTGCACAAATCTGATCTGGGGTGAAGCTGGTTCTGTTCAGTAAGGAATCGTCTTCCTGTAGTCGTCTTCTGACGGTCTCCACTGCCTCAGTTGTGGGTATGCAAGTGAAAAGTGAAACCACATCAAAGGACACCATGGTTTCATCTGGATCCAGTACATGATCAATAGAGGGTCATAACCACCTCCAGGGGACTACGCCCACAGGGGTTTAAATACCTGGGTCTCTCCACCATTTGGTTGAGAACTGAAGAAGCCTTTCGGATGAGAGGTGAAACGTCTTCAAGAAACAAAAAGAAGTCCAGTCGCCTTTTTCAAGCTCCAGAGATCACAGTGGAGATGTTTGTTTATAATGCACAGCACCACATTTGGATAAACCCAAACTCACCATATCAGCACAAATAACTCATACCAACTGTCAAGCATGAGCACGGTGGTGGAGGCGTGATGATTTGGGCTTATTTTGTAACCACAGGACCTGGGTACCTTGCAGTCACTGAGTCGGCCATGAACTCCTCTGTATACCAAAGTATTCTAGAGTCAAATGTGAGGCCATCTGTCTGACAGATACAGATGGTGCAACAATTATAAAAAAGAACAGTTGAAAAAAAATAAATAAATAAAGAGAATCAAAGTGTTGCAATGGCCCAATCAAAGTCCAGACTTCAATCTGACTGAAAGGCGGGACCTTATTGGAGCTGTGCATAAATGAATGTCAGCCAACCTCAATGATACAACACTGTTCAGAAAAGTGGGCCAAAATTCCTCCACAACGATGTGAGCGACTGGTAAAGTCATAGAGAAAATGATTGCTGCTATAAATGGTTCCACAAGCCACTTAATTTTTCTGAGGACTGTATGCCATTGTATTTTGGATGGATGTTATAAGCTTATTTACACTGACAGTGCATGGTATGTTTTTCTTATGTTGTTGAAACTATAGCAACTGGGTAATTACAGTCTGTGTGATCAAAGTTCACTTTGACCCTGCAGACTTTCCACATTAGGGAATATTCTATTATTTTTTTCTAAATTTGTATTTGCAGCTTATTTTATTCTACATGTTCTATTTAGTGTTTTCACTACACTGCAGTGCTGAACTTCTTGTTTCTGAAATGTGCTGTACAGTTTATATGTCATCCAAACATTTTAATTTCCAAGGCTGGGAGACAGATTGACACACTGTTAAACCTGATACTGTGATCTGCTTCAATATGTGAGCCCTGAGGGATTCACTCTAATTATCTAGATTTTACTTAAGATCAAAGGGAGACAGCAACATGTGGTTGCCTCCTCTCACTCATCCTCCAACCCTCTCTGTGATTTCATGCTGACATTCTAGTCCATCACCACCACCTCCTTGTCTCCCCCTCATCAATCCATCCATCCTGTTCCCACCCTTCCTTCACTTCTTCCTTCTTCATCTCTTGCTCTCTTAAGCTTGCTTGCAGTTCTTCTACTCACTTTCCACACCTCACCTCCATCTGTCAACCCCCACCACCACCCGTTTCATCATTCACTAACCCTCACTCTTGCTATTGGTTATTTCCTGCCTTTCATCCTCCTTCCACTCTTTATCAGTTTTTCAAAAAGCAACCATTACATCACAAATTGGAAATAATGAGGCAATTTTAGTTTGTGTATGTTTCTACGTGAATGAGAATGAGTAGAATGACCGATACATGACTAATGCCCAGATACACCACAGTGAGAAAGAGGGGATGAAATGAAAGCTGCAGTGGATATTAGGATGGAGCCAGGAGGTGGTAGAGATAAAAAAAAAAAAGAGAAAAGGATGGTTGAAGGCGGGTTAAAAAAAAAAAAAAAAGAGTGATACCAGAAGGGAATGGGTGATGGACAAGATGGACAAAGTAGGGAGGGGTGGCAGGTAGAATAAACTGAGAGTCATGGACTGATCTATGGCAGGGCAAGGTAAGAAAAAGAGGGTGCCGCTAGAAGAGACTGACAGATTTAAGGAGATAGAAGGATGTAGAAAGTAATCTTAAACGAAATTAAGAGGCAAAGAATGAAAGGAGTATTGGCTAGAAGAGGAAACTGGAAAAGAGGCGAAGCTTGTGTCTGAATCTGAAGGCAGGCAATTAAAAGTGTAATAAAAGACAAGACAGCCTCTGGGTTGGGGAAGTAGCTGGGACTGCCAGTCATGCTGCATTATAACACTTTCACACACACACACACACACACACACACACACACACACACACACACACACACACACACACAGAGACACACACACACACACACACACACACACACACACACACACACACACACACACACACACACACACACATTACTGCCCAAAACATCAACTCAAGCTTGTGCTTCAATGTAATTTTTTTATATGGCTATGATGGAATGAAGGTATTTCAACACAGTCATATGATCTCATGTTCACAAACTAAAATAACCTCAGTGAATACATTTCAAGATACTTTTCTGTCAGATGCAACTGAGCACTCGTCATTGCCTAACATGTCTACATTTACTTTATTCTCTGAAGCACTCATACTTGAATTCTAGCTTATTTCTTACTTACAATTATAAGCAGGATGAAGTAGATGAAGTTATAGAAAGAATGGGCATCCATCACATAGTACATGATCTCCACCCAGCCCTCCAGAGTGATCACCTACAATCAGAAGAACATTTGACAGTACCTGTTAAAAGAAGGGTTTTTGATTCTTGGAAACGTGCATTTGAGGAAAGTTAAATGTAGGACTGACCCATAACCCTCAGTAAAATGAAATTTTAATTAATATTACTCCTGCTCAGACACATATTTTACCAAGGAGGCATATTATCTCTCTGATCGTCTGTCAGAGCTACTAATGCATGTAAGTATATTGATGTGATGCTCTGAAGGTTTTCTTAGTTACTTCTGTTGCTATCTACTGTCATTGAAAAGAGTTGTATGTTTTTGTTAACACTATATAATTATTTTCCATCCATCCTCTTCTGCCTATCCAGCTTAGTTGCTGGGGTGCACTCCAGCTGCAACACAGTGGGAGGCAGGATACACCCTGGACAGGTTACCAGTCTGTCACAGGGAGAACCCACACAGAAAGCTCCTGGCCTGGATTTGAACCCAGGACCAAATAATTAAAGCTAAACACTGCTCAAAAAAAATTAAAGGAATACTTTGATAACACATTAGATATCAATGGTAAAAAAGTCAAGCTGGATATTGATACTGATATGGACTGGGTGATCTGATAGGAATGAAAGAATGTCACATCGTTTGATGGAAATGAAAATTATCAACCTCCTGACCAGCGTAGGGTCTGACAGTGGGTCCAAATATTCATTGAGATACCTAATGGCAGCCAGGGTGCTGTTGCCTGTAAGAGCTCTGTGCATCCATCCATGGATATGCCTCCACAGACCATCACTGACTCAACACCAAACTGGTCGTGCTGAACGATGTTACAGGCAGCAGAACTCTAGAGGACATTTGGTCCTCAGGCCACCCTCATCAAGTCAGTTTCTGATTGTTTGGTCAGAGACATTCACTCCAGTGGCCTGCAGGAGGTCATTTTTTGGGCTCTGGCAGTGTTCATCCTGTTCCTCTTTGCACAAAGGAGGAGATACTGGTCTTGCGGATGGGTTAAGGACCTTCTACGGGCCTGGCCAGCTCTTCTGGAATCTAGCCCATGCTCTGGAGACTGTGCTGGGAGACACAGCAAACCTTCTGGCAATGGCATGTATTGATGTGCCATCCTGGAGGGGTTGGACTATCTGTGCAACCTCTGTATCCCCCAGGAATCCCCTCATGCTACCAGAAGTGACACTGACTCTGGCCAAATGCAAGACTAGTGAAAAAACAGTCAGTACTTACTGTAACTGACCAGATCAATATCAGAGAAGTTTAACTGACTTCATGCTGAACTCTGATTAAAGTGTCCCTTTGATTGTTTTCAGCAGTGTAGTTATTACTTTTATTATTAACCAGTATCAGTTACCATGAATTATAAAAAGAAAAGAAAATTAAACATCACATATTTAAAAGGTGTTTTAATTACTCGATTTGCTCATACAGCCTCAGGGTAAAAAAAAAAAAAATACTCACCTGAAAGATGACAATCCAGGCAAAGGCAATGTTGTCAAAGTTGATGGCACCTTTGTGGGGGTTGCTGTGCCCAGTATGACACCTGGTGTAGTACTGGTTCCAATTAACACAGAGCCCTGCTACACTGACGCTGCCATTGGCCAGAGGCTCAGGGCTCAGACCAAGAGACTGGCGATACAGGATGTCATCTTTGTCCAGGCAGCACGTCTTGCCTCCCTCGCGACGGGCTGGCACATCGGAGCAAGACATGATGCCATTGTCAACAGGAAGGGAGCAGATAAAAGGCCGCTCATCATCCTCATCAGCCATATAGTAAGGCCGAGGGAGACTGATTCCAGTAGCGCTAGAAGAGTTGAGGAAGGAGACGATGATTAGAGCAACATTCTAAAAACTGAATATTTTTTACAGCCTTTTTTTAAAAATGACATGTACTCTTTAAAGTTTTATTGAAAGAGGAAATCATCTGTACATCAGCTTACAGTCAGCTTACTTTGTTTACTAGTTTTAAACATCGAGTCATAATAAAAACAATATAAAAGGTGTGTCGTGAACAGGAAGAGTCTACTTCTTTTCTTGACCATTTACCAACAAAGCTTCGCAATCGAATAAGGCAGAACACGAGTCGTGATGCCAGAGAACCTGCCTAAATCAAAACTTAATGATTAATGGTGCATTTTTGCAAGTGTGTTGCATGAACTTTAAACAGAGCGACACTATTTGTCCTTTGTTGCTCTGAGGGTGACTGAAAGGATGGAGAGACAGAGTTGGAGAGAGATGATAATATTTAAAAAATTGAAAGAAATGTCACCCTGAGCAGAGAGAGAGAGCGAGAGAGAGAGGTAGGATGGCAGTGTGGAGACATTTTAACCCCAACACATCAAGCTTACGGTTAGCGGTTGTTGTGTGTCTGTGTTCCAGTGTGACGGACATTTTTCTTGATACAATCTCGATCCTGTTGTACCGGCAACAAAGGCAGCCTGAGAACAAGCTCTCTGACTTGCTGTTCACTCTAGCAAGTGGCATCTTTCACACATTGAATATGAACTTTTTCTTTTGTCCTTTTCTTGTTTCACAAAACAACAGAAGCACAAACACAGGCTGTCAAACATACTGGAGGCTTTAAAGGTGTCTAGGCACACTGAATTTTAACACTGCATTCAAAGCATGAATCAAACCCGTTAAAACAAATTCACAGCAATGTGATTATTTCATCATTTTTCAAAAAAAATTGTGCTTTGTTTTGTATTTCTTTCTGCAAAAACAATCTTTTGACTGACAAATTTACTTCCTCTTTCATTTGTGTCACCTTTTAAAGTGTGACCTTTAAAGTGGTAAAATCAATTTTAGTCAACAGGTAGGAACAGATTTTTAAATTTGGTGTGAATATTTTTAAAATATCTTTAAAAGGAAGAAAATCCACAGTGCAGTGTTTTACACACTTTCGTAACAAGCGAAAGGCTGCTGGTTTGATGCCGGGAGGAGGTACAAATCCCTTAGGGGTTGCATCAGGAAGGGCATCCAGCTTAAAAATCTACCAAATCAAATCTGTAGAGCAACCTCTTGTGAAGGGAGCAGCTGAAAGCAGCTTTAAAAAGGAAGAAACTAGAATGACCATCTTGTGCTTGTGTGCCTTCACAAACATGCATGCCTGTCCACACATACAAATATATACACAGTTTTTATTGGAGTTAAAAGAAAGGCTTTCAAGGTCTCCCTGAGTTACTGGGGATTTTTTATATTGTTAAATGTTAATTATGTTATAATAATCATACTCAGGCCATGTTACACAGTAATGCAAAAGTAGAGTAACAGG
This sequence comes from Archocentrus centrarchus, assembly GCF_007364275.1. Lineage (NCBI taxonomy): Eukaryota > Metazoa > Chordata > Actinopteri > Cichliformes > Cichlidae > Archocentrus > Archocentrus centrarchus. Next base: position 6,722,359 of record NC_044346.1, read on the forward strand.
TTGTGTAACAAATCCAGGGAGTAATATATATATTTTTAACAGATACAATGTAAATTTGCACCTATATGTAATGTGTGCACAGCATGTTGTTAGTAGCACTCAACACTAAGTACTACATGAACATGAACAGCTACTGTCACTACACAAGCACCTAACCAGACCAAACGGCAGGTATGTTTACACATGTTGTGAACAAGTTATTGGTTAATTATCTTTATTCAGTTCATTCATGTCACGAGAAATTAAATAATGAAAAAAAAAGACGAAGTCCAATGATAGACTGACAGGGTGTAGGTTGAAGCTACAGCTTTAAACTTTGATTTAAGTGCAGAATCAACAGAAGAAGAAGAAGAAAGAACAGGCCGTTCGTGTCAAATCCAGCTGTCGATAAACTCTTCATATCTACAGCATTTTCACACTGAACATTTATCATAACACTGAATAATTATGACAGCTTCAGTGTGCTGCACATTTGAATTTTGTCAGGACAATAGTTCCAAAGTTCAACCCCCGCAACAGATACACACTTCACACTGTTCATAACCTCGGGTTTCTCAAAAATATAATTTCCTCTTAATCTGTATTTATTATCGCTTTTTTTTTTCCTGAATCCCAAGTGGTAACGGACCATTATGTGCTTAATCTGAATTATGTTATAATCTAAAAAATCTTTGAAATTGATTGTTATGTAAAAAATATAATAAATAAAGGATTTGTTGACTCTTCATAGGATTTGTTTGTTACCATTTGTATGAGTTGATGTTTGTCTTGTAAATGTTTCAAATACACAGTGATATAAAATACAGTGTTATTAGCTATTCTGCCTGCAAACTGACATCAGCAGCACATTTTTCTCCAGTTAATGTTTGCTTGGTAGCTTGTCCAGCAGGGTGCACGGCAAGATGAAAAAGATGGAGGCACGGAGAAGTTAGATAAGCAGACTTTAACAGAAAAGTTAATGCAGTTTGTTCAAAGTCTGTGGCTCTCGTGTTGTGCAGCAGGCTGCTGTCTGGCTCAGTGTGACCGTCTGCTCTGCCTATTATAGAACACTGACGTTACTTCCCAATTTATGACTTGATTGGCTGCATCAAAGAAACAATCATTTTTTTGGGCGGAATATTGCAAAATAAAGTGTTCCATCATGAAACCAAGAAAAATAAGACACACGGTATAAAGATGCTGAGAAAGGAAGAAAGCTGAAATGACTAAATAACTAAAAAAAAAGGAAGACAAGAAAACAAACATGAAGAGGGAGACAGTAAAGGCGACTGTCCTAACATGAAGAAAAGAGAAATGTAGGTAAAGAAAGCTGTGTATGATTTTATTTCAGTCTGATGAAGGGTTGCTATTTAAAGGGCAGACCAGAGAAAGAAACAGTGGTTAGCAATTACATCTGACCTGATATTTGTGACGGCTCAATAGAAGCAGCAGAGTAACCACATTCTCTCTAATACACTCTGTATTTGTTGAGGTCTTCGTATCTCTTCTGATTCGGCCCCTGCGTCCTGTGCTCAGCTGAACAAAAGCTACTGTATTACCAAGTGAAAGAAAACTTGATCTGCGGACTTTTGCAACAGGATTACGATGTCACACTGGACATTTTTCACTATATATATATATATATATATATATATTAGGGCTGCAACGATTCATCGATTAACTCGATTAAATCGATTCTAAAAATTTATCGACACAAATTTACTGTGTCGATGCTTCATTTAAACTCTGCAGCGCTCAGCTGTCTCGGTGTAAGCGGCGCTCCTCACTAGCATTAGCAGCATTAGTGCTGACGTTTTTTTGTGGGTTTATTGGGGGCTGGCAAACCAACATAGAACTGCATTACCGCCACCTACTGGACTGGAGTGTGAATCACTCACGTATACATAAGCACACATTCTAAAAAGCTCTCCGTCGCTGCGATGGATTTCATTTAACACAGAGTGGATCATCTAGAGTTGCCACCTGTCTCGTAAAATACAGAACCCCGTATGTTACGGGACTCCGTGGAATACGGCTCCGTAACATGCCGTGTTCCGTACTTTACGGGACGGGTGGCAACTGTCGCTGACATGCATTTCCACGCCTCCACTGCTCTCTGTGTGTCTGTGTGTGTTGTGCTCGCTGAGAATTTCAGCTGCTACTTTTGTCTTTACTTCAGCTGTAGCTACCAGAACTGGTTTGCTAGCGAGCGCGAGCCATTAGCACTAGCGATGGTCCGGAAGGCCCGCCCCCCAGAACCGAGAGGCTCCTTCAAAATATTTTTTATACTTTAATCCCTTATTAGTGACTAAATATAGACCTGCAGTAGAAACGTATTTTCGAGAATGCTTGTGAATACAAAGCATTACACCATTACTCACACATGCGCCATGGCTCCCGCAGCCACTAGTTTTTCAAAACACTCATAGCAGGCAGCGGTTTTAACTGCGCAAGCGCAAAGAGGCGAAGCTGTGACGGTGAGCTCAAGTAGTGAAAAAGGAAACGTTTTTCCAGCGTCCAAAACAGCAGCTTTTTCTTTTAGTAACAATCATTAAATCTGTGAAACAGCTGGAGGTCCTTCATCAAGCACCTGATCAGCAAGTGTTAAGGTGAAGAAAAGAGAACTTTGTAGCTGCTCCATTCACCGCTGTTTGTTCACATGGCGAGAAACTGCATTACGGAAGTTAAAATATGCAGATAAACTGTTAATAAAAAAAAGTATTTCTTATCCGATTACTCGATTAATCACTGGAATAATCGATAGAATACTCGATTACTAAAATAATCGTTTTATGCAGCCCTAATATATATATATATATATATATATATATATATATATATATATATATATATATATATATATATATATATATATATATATATATATTAGGGCTGGGACTTTTAACGCGTTAATTTTGATTATTAATTACGGGGAAATTAACGAATTAAAAATTTTAACGCATTTTAACGCACTTTGCACCGTGGAACGTTTCTCAGTGCACGAGTTCCCGGCATACAGATTATATCGACGCACAATGTCCAACTTCAGGGGCCCCATCCTGCGAAGGACCCGGCCCACGTCCTTTAGAGCCCACGAAGACCACAAAGGGAGGACGTGAGCGGCTAGCCTTCATATCAGCGTCACCTGTCCTCACCTGTAGCTCATGTCGCCTAGCAACCGTGAGTGTGAAGCCCAGCTGTGTAAAAGCAGCTGGTTAAACGGAGAACGAACTTTTTCTCCTTTTTGTGGTTTAATTTTAATTCTTTTATTCAAAATAAGCTGTTAAAACAAGCATGACACATTTCAACATCAAGGAATACAGCTGAGAGAATGATTAATTTCCAACTATATTAAGTGAGACATTAATGTTGAATAAAACTATCCAGTTATGATGCTTAACTTTAATTTCAGGAGTTTGCTTATCACAGGAGCACTTCCACCCTTCGTTGGTCTGTGTAGTAGACTGGTGGGAAAATAAACAAAATTTTGAAGTTTAAGCTTATGTATATTGATTCATTCATCAACCAAACTTAAATTAATATTTATCATGTCAAATATTGAAATGCGATTAAAATGCAATTAATTTCGATTAATTAATTACAAAGCTTGTAATTAATTCGATTAATTTTTTTAATCGAGTCCCACCCCTAATATTATATTACATATTGCACAATGCAGTTTTCTAAATGCACAAAGATTAATCTTAGAGCCAAAGCAGCAGCACAGGGCAGCCTGTCCACAAAGAAAACAATATTAAATAGACATAATGTCATTATTTCATTAATCAACTAGCAGACTGGTGTCAGGTGAAACTAGCATTGATACAGTGAGAAATAACAAAAAACACAGAACTCTGTACTTTCTGCTCTCCACCCATTCTGCACGCTCATTTCAGAGACATTAGCTAAGCAAAGTACTGTTTTCTAGAGACATTTTCATGTTCACGTTCCTCTTGCCATTGTAAATGTCTGCACAAATGAGTGTGCGCTCCCAGATATACCCCCCCCCCGTGGGGAACCTGTCATTCATGCCTTTTATGCTCCTTACCAGAGGTCTGAGAACAACAGGTAAATATGAGAAAAATGTGACAGACAACCAACCATCCAGAAGTCCCAAACTCTGTGCATGACTGAGCCAACATCCACTGACAGCAGATATCACAGCCTAGCTCATTATCAGGTTGGACATCAGCTGTGTGTTCCTGTATGCTGAGGTGATTATGTTCGTCACCAGAGAGTGTCAGACAGACAGCAGTCATTTCACAGCTGAAGAGATGCTGGACTGCTGACAGCGGAGGCACCAGCAAAAGCAGCTGTTTCATACCTCATGCTCTTGTTCCTGGCAGTTTGAATTACAACCGTCACACACTGTTTACATCAGCTCTTCGACAAAGAAGAAAAAAAGGTACATGTGTGCATGTTTTACCAACATTGGATGACATTACTGAGATTTACTCAGGAAGATCAGGGCATCCCATGATTACATCCCCTCTCCATTTCATCTCAGAATTCGTTACTATGGTGATGACCTACCCGAAAGCCTCTCATCAGATCATTATTTTCTTCCCGGGCTTGTAAGTGCGAACTGCCATCCAGCCCACTCTGTGCAGCCAAACTGGCCTAATCAAATGCTTGGCCTCAGATTTGGTCTCCCCAGGCATTTCCTTACCACTAATAGAATCCCAGCTATTGTCTGAGCTCTGTGTTTTCACAGTGGTATTAGCTGTACTCTTAATCATAGACGTGTTTAGGAACAAACAACACCTGTTTAGCTTCAAGCTTCTAATTCTGATTTGCTATTTCCTATTATGGCTACCAGGGAACATGAACGGTCATAATTTATGACTAATTGATGACTGCTGATTATTAAAAATGTATCTCTAATTTTGCCATGCTAAATACAACTGAACAGATAATAAATAAAGGCCAGCTGGAATTATGCAAGTTTTCTGCTTTTGGTCATCAAATGTGTACGAACAACATAATTCAAATTATTTCACCTCAATTCTTCTTCTTTTGTTTTTAATATAGTGGCAGTTCACAGCAACAGTCAGCTCAAGGTAACACAAAGTAAAGACCCTACAATATTACAGAGAGAATGTCAACAGCTGTGAGCAAGCACTTGGCAATGGTGGGCAGAATAAAAAAAACAAAACAGGAAGAAACCTCCAGAAGAATTGGGCGTAAGGAGGGGCAATGTTCTGCTGTGTTGGGGGTGAGGGGAGAATATAGGGGAGAGTATTCACACATTAATTCACACAACAGAGGCATATAAAAAATGGGGAAAGCTCATAGCATCATGGAAACTTCCTCAGAAACCTGAATCTACTATGTCCACTAACCAAGTGATCTTAATTTGTCTGCCATTTTGGACATGCGATAATCATGGTGACATTTAGGATCAAGTCACTATAAGACCCCCATCCACGGGCCTAATGACCAGTCCCCGACCCTCTGGCAACTTATGGCTGTGAGAGAAAAATATTCCCCAGCTGGTTGAGAGTGGTTGCTGGAGGTTGATGGCAGTTGCTAGGAAAATGATTCCTAAAGCCCCAGGCCTACAGAGCCGGTCTGTGTCCTGGCAAACTGCTGTCACTAGGGAACGTGTATTCTCCAGCCATTTGGCAAAAAACCTCCTTGTGACTGTTTTGGTTGCTGTCATATTGCTGTAGTCCTAGTTTGAATGGAAGTGACGGATTTGTATACAAACACTAGCCAGCTGCTTTCCAAGCTGTAGTGCAAAGTGTGATACAAAGCAGAAATGGAGATCATTTGCCTTCAAAATAAAAGTTGCACCTCTCGAGACATGTTAGCTGCAGATTTCAGTTAAAGCTTTTTTCTTTGAAGGAGAACCTTCTCCATTTGTGTCGTGAGTTTTCAAGTTGTACCACTCAGCTACTAGTTAGAGAGTATTCGCAGACAAACATGAAAAACCTTGGCAAGGAGGTGTTTGGTGCAGCAGTTTTTTTTGCAACCAGTTTCACCCAGCAAGAGCCAGCAAACCTCCAGGAACCACTGCAAACCAAACAAAAGAAAAAAACCTCTCCTTGGCATCACATGTAAGTGTGCTGGGTATCACTTGAGAATAATTTTTCAACACATAATGTAGAGTCCAATGACTTCAACAGAAGGTCCTGAATGTTTGTAATAAATACACCACAGCCAGAAGATCTCCCCGGTATTGTTGCTTTCTGCATGCATTTACATGTTTTAAACGTAACCCTGCTCATTTCCTAAACCTAACCAAACGGAAAATGTTAAAAAGAATTCTTAAAGTATGAGTCCCCAAAATTTACACTAAAGGGGTACCTAGTGTGTTCAAATGATGACACATCGCATCTGTTAAACTATCTTGCATTTGAACTATGAAAGTGTTGGATGCAAGAATTTTAATCAATACAAGCTGTTTAAAATCGCCAACATTTTTTTTTTTTTATGGTTAGAAGCTGAAGGTTGCTGAGTGACAGCTGGTGTGTCTGCTACTGTGCAAAAACTCATGCATTACACAGTCTAATGCCCAGAAAGACAAAAAACCCAGTTTGTTCCATTTGTTTCATCAGCAGAGAGTGAGTCTAAATCAACCACAAAGCATTTGCACTTCTCTGAAGCGACATGACAGAAGAATAATTGAATTTCTGATACCTCCACCAAAATAAACAGCCCACAGCCGTAGAGACACAGAACATTAGCCCTGAAAAGTACCAGTATATACACAGAAAAAAATTAAGTGTGTAATATTATCAGACTATATTGCCAAAAGTGTTCACTCACCAATCCAAATCATTGAATTCAAGTGTTCCAGTCACTCCCGGGGCCACAGGTGTATAAACCAAGCACCTAGACATTCATACTGCTTCTACAAGCATATGTAAAAGAATGGGTTGCTCATTAATTCAGTGAATTCCAGTGTGGTGCCATGACAGGATGCCACCTGTGCAACAAGTCTAGTCCTGAAATTTCCTCACTAGTAAATATTCCACAGTCAACTCTTAGTGGTATTATAACAAAGTGGAAGCAATTGGGAATGACAGCAACTCAGCCACGTAGTGGTAGGTCATGACAGAGCGGGTTCAGTTGATGCTGAGGTGCATGGTGCACAGAGGTCACCAACTTTCTACAAACTCAATCACTACAGACCTCCAAACTTCACGTGGCCTTCAGATCAGCTCAAGAACAGAGGGTAGAGAGCTTCATGGAAGGGGTTTCCATGGCATTCAAGCCTTACATCACCAAGTGCAATGCAAAGTGTTGGATGCACTGGTGTAAAGCACATCGTCACTGAACTCCACTGGAGTGGAGATGTATTCTCTGGAGTAACGAATCACACTTCTCCGTCTGGCAAGCCGATGGACAAGTCTGCGTTTGCCAGGAGAACGGTACTTGTCTGACTGCAAGTGTAAAGTTTGGTGGAGGGGGGATTATGGTGTGGGGTTGTTCTTCAGGAGTTGGGCTCGGCCCCTTAGTACCAGTGAAAGGAACTCTTAATGCTTTAGCATACCAAGACATTTTGGACAATTTGATGCTCCCAACTTTGTGGGAACAGTTCCAACATGACTGCACACCAGTGCACAAAGCAGGTCCATTAAAGACATGGATGAGTGAGTTTGGTGTGGAAGAAATTGACTGGCCTGCACAGACTCCCGACCTCAACCCAATAGAACACCTTTGGGATGAATTAGAGTGGAGACTGTGAGCCAGGCCTTCTCAACCAGCATGAGTGTGTGACCTCACAAATGCTCTTCTAGAAGAATGGTCAAAAATTTCCTTAAACACACTCCTGAACCTTGTGGAAAACCTTCCCTTCCCAGAAGTGCTGAAGCTGTTATAGCTGCAAAGGGTGGGTCGACATCATATTAAACCCAGCTGGATTAGGAATGGCATGTCACTGAAGTTCATATAAGTGTGAAGGCAGATGAGGCAATATAGTGCGTAGAGGTTAGGGATAGCAAAAGGATAAAGGCACAGTTCAGCTAAAGCTTTGACCTTTTCCAAAATTCAGATACAATACTCTGTTGTGTGTGTGTGTGTGTGTGTGTGTGTGTGTGTGTGTGTGTGTGTGTGTGTGTGTGTGTGTGTGTGTGTGTGTGTATCAGCTGACTTCTTAACTTCTTTTTTGTTAGTTTTCTGCCTGCATCGTTTCAAACGTGTTTCTCAATTTTTAAAAAGTAGAGAAATGAGCATATGTGTGACTACAGGTGTGCACAGCAGGGGGTGATTTGTCAGATACACGGTCATCTTGCTCAGACATCTGAGAGCAAGGAGACTAACATAGAGTAAAAGTTAATTTAACAGGAATATTACAAGAAAAAACAGGTCAGCACACCTAGCTTTTTCTTAGCAAAAGCGAGATCAGGAGGGAATAAGGATGGATGTTTTCTGTAAACCAATCATATTAATGCATTAGAGTTTCCAGTAGAGTTTGAAAATGTTTGTGAACTATTTAGAATTTAACTACCCCATTACCTGGAATTTCTAGATCCTGTATCTCTGTAGCATATTGCAGAGATACTGATAAAATTTTGATGACAAAAAAAAAAAAATAGCAGAGGTTAAAGAGAAGGGCTGCAGTGAAGAAGAGTGTCAGGTTTTTAATTAAGTGGCAGATTTGATTATGAAGTAATGATATTTGCTTTGTGTAAATTTTAGTTTGCCATCAGCTTCATTATATTAGCACTTGAGAGACAGAACCAGACGGAGGTTTAATCTCACACTATGGAAATATCAGTGAATTGAATAGATGATGTAATTAATCTTCTAGTGTCACACAGGGAGGGCAGGTAATGAGAGGAGAGGTGACAGTCCTATTTACACATATGCACACTGACACACACATATACATTGTGGGTACAGTGTGTATTCTGATTCATGCACTATTCCATAAATTACAACTTCATTTACAGTAATAAAGAAACACAGAGTGAAGTGTGTAGAGATCAGACTCACACACACCCTGTCAGAGAGATTAATGTGCAAGACGACAGCCTGTGCATTACACGGTCTCACACTCCTTTCCACACTCTGAACGACAGACCAGGCGGTGACTCACAGTGTGAAGTTCTCCTCGGGGTAGCAGCGGTTTCTCAGCAGCCCCGCCCAGAGCTGCACTCCTATGATGCCGAAGATGAAGAAGACAAAAAAGCAGAGGAGAAGGACGTTACCCAGCATGGGCAGAGTGTCGAGCAGCAGGTTCACCAGGATACGCATGCCTGAAGAGAAGCACAGACAAACACTTGTGTGATGACAAATCCCACATAGCCCAATGGCAGACTTAACTTCATGATCTAAATGGAGCAAGGGGTGGGCACTTAGTTCATATCCACTTGCTCTAATGCTGTTTTCAAATTGTGCACAGGCAAAGAACAGCAATAGATTAGCACAGTTGCGTATGTGGAGCTCTGCACAGAGCAGGAGAGAGGAGTGAGAGTTTACTTATTTTCTATTTCCAGCATGAAGAGGAAAAAAGTACCTGTAAGTAATTATATGCCAGCAAGAGAGTCCTGAATCACAGCTGACTTATTTCATATACAGCAATAAGCCGACCTTAATTAGTGCACTGATGTCAGCTTAACAGCGGTAATACTAACATTACATTGCATTACAAGCCCAGAAGTATCTGGGTTTGTAATACACTGACAGAAACAAAAACAGAAAGAAACAAAATCATTAATGCAGTTCTGGTATTGATTTACTAGTAATGACTGCACTCTTGCTTCAAATCCCATCTGACTCAGTAGGAATTTGGAGCAAGAGTGCAGTCAAAACTGTGCTCTATGACTACAATCAACTCAAAGTCAAAGTAAAAACAAACACACAAAGCAACATTTTTTGTTCAAAGTCAAAAGAGTATTTGTTTTGTGAAAATCTCTCTATATAGCATACTTTTATGGTCTGGTGCGGGTGTCAGTGTTCTGTACTGTGATGTACAGTGCTGTGAAAAAGTCTTGAGCCACACACATCATGTTTTTAGATTTTTCTTCCAAGGAGCCAGACTTCAGGAATAGTTTTTCCAGGCTTTCTCAAGGTCAACATTTTTATTTGGGCACTGGCTGTTTTTTTTTTTGTTTGTTTTCTCCGCTCATTTTCAGTCCAGTCTTTGTACCTGACCATTTTCAGAGCAATGTTTTTTTTTTGGTTATTAAGCCATTTATCACTGATCTATGACTCATTCAAACATAGAAAGGCACCTCTCAAGGGGCACATAACAGACCTCTCTACACATAACAGACAACTTAGCAAAGAACCAATTTTAAACAGAATCTTTAGTTACTTTGTTGCTAGTAGCCTGTCACAAAGACACACCATTTGTTCCCATTTCTTTAGTTGAATCAAAGATAACAGTTTAATAGGTATAAACAAGATGATTCCCAAAGAGCTGTTAGCCACAAACTTGACATATCTTGGCATTGTGTGCAGCATGCCCTTAAGCTTTTGAAGAAAGTGGACAAATGGAGAACAAAACAAGAAGCGACAGGCCTAAAAAATCTATCTACAGCAGATGAGCGGTATCTGAAAGTCATGTCTTTAAGAAATAGGAAATAAATCCAGACCTGAGACAGGACCTGAGAGATGTATCTGGACCATCACTTGATGCATCCACTGTTCAAGAAAGCTTCATCAGTACATTCATAGACCTTCTCTGTGGTCTTCTTTTCCCCCTGCCTGGCAGCTCCATATTCAGCATCCTTTGACCGATATATCCACTATCCCTCCTCAGCTCTGCCACTGTCTCCAAACCATACATCACAGCAGGTCTCACTACCACCTTGTAAACCTTCCCGTTAACTCTTGCTGCTATCCGTCTGCCATAAATCACCTCTGGCACTCATCTCCACCCACTCCACCATGCCTGCACTCTTTTCTTCACTTCTCTTTTGCACTGTCCATTGTTTTAGATGGTTGAAGCCAGGTATTTAAACCAGATTCCAGACATAACCTCATCTGAACCCATCTGTCACTCCTATTGAACCTCACACTTGTCTTACTGTCCTCATGCATGTCCTGCACCACCCTCACATACTTCTCTCCCACTTCCTCATGCAGCACCACAGATCCTCTCTCGGCACCCTAACATATGCTTTGTCTAGATCCTCAAAGACACACTGCAGCTCCTTCAGACCTTCTCTGTACTTCTCCATCAACACTCTCAAAGCAAACATTGCATCTGTAGTGCTCTTTCTCAGTATGAAGCCATACTGCTGCTCACTGATCGCCCTTAACCGAGCTTCAACAACACTTTCCTATAGCTTCATGGTACGACTCATCATCCTTCTGTAGTTGCTACAGCTCTGCACATCATCCTTGTTCTTGAAAATTGGTACCATTACACTTCTTCTCCATTCTTCAGGCATCCTTTCACTCTCCAAGATTGTGTTAAACCATCTGGTCAAAAAGTCTACTGCCCTCTTTCCTGGAGATCTCCATACCTCCACAGGTATGTCATAAGAGTACAAGAAAGCTTGCATAACAGAAGTCAGGTGGTCATAGCAAATATTGACTTTCAAGCATATTAGGATTGTAGACACTCTTATTCTGCCTTATCTGCTCTATTTACTTATCTTTGCACATTTCAATAAATTGCTGCACCTATTTCCCATTTTCTTAGGAAAATATAAAGAAATGATGGGGTGGCTCAAGATGAAGCACTTTAGGAAGCACAGCAACACTAGAAAAAATATTGGCAAGAACCAATTTTTGTGTTTCACTATATTGTTCCATCACACAAAGGTTAAAGCAACTTGGTTCTCTGTAACTTTTCTTTAAAAGTTACAGAGAACCAAGAAACATTGTGTAAAACCTGGCTTGGGAAGGAAAGAAAAAAGACTCCAAATTCAGCCAAAAGTTTTTTTGTTTTATTATTTACTGTCAGTTATGCCATCTTATCAAAACCTTGTCAAGGCTTGTTATATTCTGGACAATAACTAAGCTCCTTATAAGAGGCTACAGCGTTGGCTGTGATAATTCTGTGTTCTGCTTTGAAACTGGATGAGCAATTATGTTCTATTAGAAAATGGAAGAGGAGCACAAACACACAAAAATGCATCCGTATAATTTGTGCATGCACACAGACTCCAATCCTCATCATACCTATCTTTTTCTCTCTCTCTTAAAACATTTGCTGCCACACCTCCCACTCTCCAGCTTGTGCAGAAACGTAAGCAACCATTTCCATATAAGCCGTCGCGTTTTCATAATTAGCTAATCAATCACTAATCTCCTCTCTAATTGCGATCCCACAGCCAATTACTTTGGCTCTAAATACTATGAGAAACTAAAGTAGGGGTTAAATTATATCTGTAAAATGTATTGAGGAATGATGAGAAATGATTAGCATTTAACTGATTAGTTAGGTGGGCAGCCCATCTATAGCTCTTCATCCAGGAGTCTCACTAAATAACATAAATAAGATGTTTCACTTGACAGAAGAAGACCTTGGAAACACGCAGCTGTAAACAGCCAGAATACCTGGAGACTTGGCTGTATTTACTATAAAAGTCAGCTGTGTGATATATCAATTGAAAAGTAAAGCTGCAATTTAAATTTGAATGAAAGGCATGAAAGAATCTCCCCCATGTTAGTTTTTATCTCTACTTAAACCTTTAGAGCTGCAGGAAATGGTAAGTCACACACGGAAAATACAGATTTCTCATGAGGATTTAAATCCCCCTTTAATGGCAGAGATTTTACTTTTGGTGGGAAAAAAATCCCCTTCTGTGCTCATCCTTTGGGTTTAAACACAACACATGACCTTTGGTGAACAACTGTCTGGGCTGAGTTTGCTTTTTTGATGTAAATAATAAATGATTTGTGGATACTGATATCTTTATATATATTATATATATATATATATATATATATATATATATATATATATATATATATATATATATATATATATATATATATATTTATTAGGGGTGGGACTCGATTAAAAAAATTAATCGAATTAATTACAAGCTTTGTAATTAATTAATCGAAATTAATCGCATTTTAATCGCATTTCAATATTTAACATGATAAATATTAATTTAAGTTTGGTTGATGAATAAATCAATATACATAAGCTTAAACTTCAAAATCTTGTTTATTTTCCCACCAGTCTGCTACACAGACCAATGAAGGGTGGAAGTGCTCCTGTGATAAGCAAACTCCTGAAATTAAAGTTAAGCATCATAACTGGATAGTTTTATTCAACATTAATGTCTCACTTGTTATAGTTGGAAATTAATCATTCTCTCAGCTGTATTCCTTGATGTTGAAATGTGTTACGCTTGTTTTAACAGCTTATTTTGAATTAAAGACTTAAAATTAAACCACAAAAAGGAGAAAAAGTTCGTTCTCCGTTTAACAGCTGCTTTTACACAGCTGTGCTTCGCACTCACGGTTGCTAGGTGACATGAGCTGCACAGAGGTGACGGCAGGTGACACTGATATGAAGGCTAGCCGCTCACTTCCGGCCTTTGTGGTGTTCGTGGGCTGCGAAAGACGTGGGCCGGGTCCTTCGCAGGATGCGGCCCCTAATTTGGACATTGTGCGTCGATATAATCTGTACGCCGGGAACTCGCGCACTGAGAAACGTTCCACGGTGCAAAGTGCGATTAAAATGCGTTAAAATTTTTAACGCGTTAATTTCCCCATAATTAATTAATCGAAATTAACGCGTTAAAGTCCCACCCCTAATATATATATATATATATATATATATATATATATATATATATATATATAAATTGCTATTGTCTTCCTTTTTTAATAATTTTAGGTTAATTTTGTCGTTTAAAAAACAAACAGATATGTATGTAATTAATGATTTTAGCTCCGTATACCATTTTAATAAAGTTAAAGTACATTCGTCCAGCAGTCAAACTGAAATCACAGAACCTGACTTCCTTTGAGGAAGTCGTAACAGACGTCTCATTTCAGATTGATTAAGTCTGTTTGAAGTTGCTAGCAGCTTAAAACGCTGCAATATCAAGTCAGGCACCCTAATGTGAATATATTAGCATTTAAAAAACTGTTAATTAACAGGGAATGAGGAGAATGCATAACATGTACAACGAGAATTACAAAATAATAATAATTTAAAAAGTGAATAATTGAGTTATTCTAGTCATGCAAGTATTGACTAAACAGAACAGCCAGTATTTGCTTTATAATTTTACAGACTTGAATCAAATGCTGTTGAATGTAAATGAAAAGGGAAGAACAAGGGAATATGCTGAGGACCGTTACCCTGGCAGCTAATTCGATGTCCCCCGCAGGGGTTGAGAGCAGTGCAGTAAACAGGCCCAGTCCTTTAAGCTGTGACCGGTGGGAACCCGACATGGATAATTTCCATTTGTGCCATTAACTGACTCCTCAATTCAGTCCTCACATCCTCCTCTGAGAGTGTGTGCAGTCGTTCAGTTAGCATGTGCCTGCAAGGATGTGTGCACAAGTGTTTTTCTGGCTTTGCGCTGGTTGCAGTTTTGTGTCATTTCATGTTCTGCCTGCACAGCGTATGCATTTGCTGGTGTGTCTGCACTCATAAAGCCAACCACGTGTAGACTGAATTACTCCTGTGATGAGCTCTGTGGTGAACAGTCTTTAATAAAAACAGAGAAATGCATCTTTATTTATCCCGCAAATAAAAAATGAGTGGAACGTTTTGCTTTTGGCAGCTGATGCTGGCACTGTTACAACCTGCCCTTCTCACCCTTTGGATAGTGTTGCTGGTGCTTCACGAAATAAGTTGATGGTTTAATGTTAATGTTGACAATTGTATTGCCAATATTTGATAGAGCATTAATAGATCTTTTCCATCTACTAAAAAATGCTGTACTTTCAGCATCATTTAAACTTCCAAATATTTTTAGGAAAAGGAAACTGAAACAGGCAGAAAAGAGTTGGGGAAAGGTTGAAATTACACTGAAAAACATTTATCTGTGGCCACAGTAAGAAAAATATTAACTTGCTGATGTTATTTATGATCTTTGTGTCTATAGAACATGCACACTTGCCACTTGTTGGGTAGCCTGTAGCACACCTCCAAAGTCACTCACTCCCACTCCCACTCGTCTAATAACAAATGCTAAGAGCTCTGAAGTAGATCTGTCCACTTCGGAAAGTTTTTGTTCCAGACACTTCATCTGTTCATGATTTCTGTGCTACTAGTGAGTTTTTAATTTACATGCTTTGCTTCTTCTGCCTGTAATTTTGCTGATGCTAGTCAATCGCAGGCCTGTGTACCCTCAACAAGCACTGCCCCAACGTAGCTCTCCCAGCTGTCTCTGCCCCAATCAAATTTTGAATTTTCCATAAAGGCTTTATTATTCATTTATATGTTCCTTCTTTCATGCTCCAGTTTTAGTTTAAATACGACTGACCTTCAGTTTTATAAATACTACATATGATGAGAAGTCTGATTTGCGTAGGCTTTCATTTAAGAACTAATCACATTGAAGAAAAGCAAATGTTAAAGATCTGATTAAAATATGTTAAATACAGATGAAGATTTTTTTTTTTTTTTTTTGCCCTGGGTCATTTACCTCTCAAACTGTCCACCTGCTAATTCAACCAGCCCACACTATTACTCGACCTGACAATGTGAATATGTGAACCAAATTTCACAGCAATCCATTTAATACTTGTTGAGGTGATTCAATGTGAACCTGCAGACCGACAAACATTATGATCAGAGCCATTAAAACAAGCAGAAATGTTGCTCTCAGGAAAGAAATTATTTTCTGCATAAAAGTTAAACACCTTATTTTTCTCACTTGGTTAAAAAAGGGTAGATTCTGAAAACATTTAGCATCATAATTTTTAAAAAATGAATGCAGTGGTTTCTATGTAATCACCTCCCTTTTCTCATCTTATCTTCCTCCCTCCAGGTGTCTGTCTTCTACGTTCCTTGCCCCCTTTTTATCTCTATTCTTCCACTGACTCCCTCCACCGCTTGCACTTCCCCCAGCTGTATCTATCATCGTAATAGCCTGCTCATCTGAGTCCCCCTGCATCTCTCCTCTCATCATCCCTCTCTTCCTCTCGTCCATCTTCGCCTTTCCTTTATGGAGCTGGATAATCCCCTCTTCCCTCCTTCATTTATCTCTCTTGCTGCCTTTTTTGTCCTCTCCTCTCACCTGCCTTTCTTTCTGGCCTATCCTTGCTTAACCCAAATACAGTGTTCTTATTAAAAACGATGATGAATAAGAGCATCAATCTGATGTGAGAGGATTATTATTTATTATATAAGGTGCTGGCTGCCTTTTCTTTACTGCCACTTTTCTTTTTTTTTTTGTTTCCGAGCTAGACATTTCACCACGAATGAACCAATCCAAGACATCTTTTTTTTTTTTTTTTTTTGAGTGACAGAGAGGAAGAAGCTCAGTGAATAGAAAAGTCCCCTCTGCTCATAGAAATGTCAGATTACAGCTGCAAACATGGTTTAGACTTCAGTGACTCATCATTGTTTGTGTTTCCTGCCAGCAGAGAGCTGTACAGCAAAAACCTATTGATGGGCAAATTAAGTCCACCCTGCACAAAACCACTGCTAGACATTAAGGGATGTAATGAAAGTTTAGAACACAAACTTTGGGGAAGCAAAACTTGACGCGTGGGACATTCTGCGCCATTTTAAACATTTAATTTGGTGCACAGAGGAGCAAAAAGTCGACAAAGTGTATCCATTTTGTTTAACTGTATATCATACAGTAAAGAAATAAAACTTTTATTATGGGCATGAAACAAGTTCTTGCACTTATTTTTTTTTTTCAGAGCCAGTGAATCATGACTCATAACAATTTCTTAATTACCATTTCTATAAATGTAAGGCCGTCAAAACTGCCCTCAGACAGAACTGACAAAGGCTATGGCTGTGGTAAATATTTTAAAAACAAAACAAAACACAACATTGATGGATGGAATAAAAAGTGACATGTATGAAGAAGCTTCATTGCATGACTGTGCACAGCTGGTGCACACAATGATGTTGATTAAAGGAAGAATCTTTGTGTTCTGACACATGTCTGAGTCATTTCTGGTAGAACGCAGTGTTCTCTTAGTTGATGTCTCTGCTGGAAGAACGACACTGTTGTCAGTAGCACCCGAAACTCTTAAAACAAGGCGTGCTGTGACTGTGCTTTGGTTAAGGTTTGCTTAGGTCAGGAACGACTTGATTGCAGGTTGGGAAATGTGGTTTAGTATATAATTCACAATTTTGTTAAGGTCAGGGACTTTCATTGTCAGGATTTCAATCATAAGAACGCAATTATAGTCAGGAAATTACCATAGTTACAGTTAAAACACACTTATTTTTCTCAATAAGCATTCTGTGATCCCTTTATGGCAACCTCTGTGTTAGAGTTGTGGTTTTTTTTATTTTCTTCGTACTTCTTTCATACTGATTTCTACTTGATCTTCATTCTTTTTGGATTATGTGCACTCTTCAAGCTTATTTTAAAAACAATCAAGTACTACGCAGACCCAGGGTTTTCCAATCCTTTCAAAGACATGCAAGGGCTACTAGTTCTGCTTTTGGAGAAAGGGAGGAATAAGTTAGAGAAAAGACTATACAGAATATGACAGAAGGAAGTGGAAAAGGCAGAAGAAGCAGGACAGGAGAAAGGGGAATGAAGTAAGGTTTGAGACTGGCTCTCACTCTGCTGCAAAGGAAACCAACTGAACAATGGGATAAAGGAAGAGTTGAGAGCAGAAACATGACAGAGAGATCACAGAGAAAAGAAGATAAAACGAAAATAATGGGATATTTAAAAACTCCTTTTTACCTCAAGTGATATAGTAAGACAGACAAAAGGACAGGGAGAGAGCGAGGGGGAGAGACAGGGAGAGAGAAGGAGGAAGAAAGACATCAAACAGCTGTCTATAATCATAACTAAAAATGAGTGGCAATGACTTATTCATGTTCATGTATATTCTGTGACGAATATAGAAATCAACATGCATTCTCTCCAACAAACCAAGTTGGTTACAGCGGCTTTTACAAAAGAAAAAAAAGCCTGGTTTATGTTGCAGATTTATGAGCAGTGGGAGGGTTAGCAATTACAAAAGAAGCAAAACAACATTAACTTCAAGCACCAGCATATCTGACTTAGAGAGTACTCATAGCTTCTGGAAATGATTGCCTGCTAGGCACAATTTACACACATAAAGCACAAAAGCAAGTGGCAGCAAACTGATTATTCTCATCAAGAAGGACTAAGCAGCACTTTGGGAGTCAAAGTGACAAGGTTAGCTAGCTCAGAATACTTCAGTGATGTCTGGTCATTTCATGATGGGTTTGGCTGCTGAGGATTTTTACAGGGAGGGGGATTAGCACAGCTCGCTGTGGATGAAATTACTTTTTAGGATTTTAAATAGCCATGTACACTTAGTATACTCAGGAATTTAGTTCCACACCGGATGAAAGTACTTACAGGCAGATTTTATTACACTGTCCAATAGCTAAACAGAGATGAAATGTGACCTCCCTTTTAGAACCTTCCCCTTCCATTTCTTTGCTTTTTGCAGTTGTCCAAATCAGTTTGAAAATACACGAGGCATCTGCTTAAAGGCCAAACAGCACCTCCAAACCACAAAGCCAGGTTATGTAAACAATAGGAAAACAATCAAAATGGCATAATTACAGCCAAGACAATGAGGTATTTGGGTTCCATTTGGCAGTCTGGTTACAGTTGCATTTATGGTGCCACAGTTACAGTTGTGCTACTCTCATTTGCTCCAGAATGAATAATGGTGTGGCACGTGTTCAGCACTGCAGGATCTGGTGTGTGTGCAAACAATAGCAGAAGGCATCTGTTAGCAAGGTGAAGCTATGGACACACAATACCACATTATAGAAGCTGTGTTTTATTTAAACTGGTACTGTACTGTGAATGATGAATGATTGATAAAGTGAAGGTATCATGGCACAGCAAACTAACAAGTAACAACTGAAGAGAAAGAGGGTTTGAAATAAAGGTATAGATAATTTAGCTTAATTTTATAAGTTTATATGTCACTTGATTTGTTGTTGAAAGCTGCTTTAGAGAAAAAAAAACGGCCTTTGTACTAAACTTTGTACTTCTTATACTATTATATACAGTGTTTCACGTACCATTGCCTTAGTGGTGCTGTCCTATGCCTACACAGTTCCCCACAGTTGTAGCTGATAGATGTCAGATTAGCCTCAACGCAAACTAAATCGAATCACTGAACTAGATCTGTAGACCTTTACTGTAGTGCTGTTGCCTTTTAGAGCCTTTTAACTGAATTATGTGACAAATGATGTGACCTGCTATGAAATGAAAGGTCTCACAATAAGTCTATACTGCAGTTTTATTCTTGGTCTTAGAGCTGATAAGCAGGCGCCTGTTTTCATGTGCGGAACATAAACGCAAATATTTTATCAATGCAACTCAGTCCTTCACTCTCTTCTGCCAGCCCAGCCTCGTATGGTTTGCTATGCAGGCGTGGAGTCCAACCTTACATCTCCAAAAGTACCTACTGGAAACACTATTTCATATCATGTTTGAGACTTTGAAAAGCTATCCACTGATTAAAAATAATCATGGCTCTAATCAAGGTAGCTAATAAATAGTCAATAGCTTGTTGTCAGTCAAATGAACATGTTCCCTGTTCAGGTATTTCTGGCTTAGTGACTCATGTTCAACACTTTCCAGCTACTGGGCAGCCTTCTCCAGCAGGCAGCTGTCCATGGTGCTGAATAAGAGCCACAGATGACAACACATGAATGGATATCATCCTACAATTTATTTTTTTTTTTTCCAGAGTGAAATGAGTAGTTCAGGAGAGAAGAGTTCAGCAAAGCTTTTGACAACAACTTTTTGTTTAACTCAGTCATGGAGATACAGCTATGGTTACCTCTCATGTTCACAACACAAAGGACTCTGTTTTTGGGAAGGGGAAATAAGCACAATGTGGTACAGTGACTTACTTGGCACCCTGTTAATTGCTTTGAGCGGCCGCAGCACCCTCACTGTTCTGATGGCAGTGAAATTGATGTTCTGCAGGTCCAGCGAGTACTCGACCATCCTGGAAAACATGCAGAAAGCAACAAAATTAAACACAAACTAAAAATGAACAATACAACATTTCCACATCTGCAGTCTATAGCAGACAGCAATTCAAAAACAACAAATCTGCAGTCATCACAGAGAAGCAGTTTCATCTGAAATTCCAACTACATTTGATTTAATGTACTCCTCCTTCCAGGTTTGTTCTTATTAAAAAGCTTAAACAGAAGAGAATACGCATCCTCTCACAGCTGGGCATCTGCTGTGCTGAGCCTAATATGAATTAATGAAGTGGAATATGTGTACCTAATAATGCAAGACATTTAAAGAAAGAAAGGGGTCAGTGGAATAACATTATCTTAACTGAGTTGGAAATTAGAAAACAGTCATTAATTAGTTTGCAGGTGAACATGATATAAGTACCAGTCAAAAGTTTGGACACACCTTCTCATTCAATGTTTTTATTTTTTTCTTTCTTTTCCTACATTATAAATTAATACTGAAGTCATCCAGACAATGAAGGAACACTTAAGGAATCATGTAGTAAACTTAAAAGTGTTAAATAAACCAAAATATGTTTTAGATTTTAGATTCTTCAAAGTTGGCACCTTTTGCTTTGATTACAGCTTTGCACACTCTTGGTATTCTCTAAATCATCACCTGAAATGGTTTTCCAACAGTCTTGAAGGAGTTCCCAGAGGTGCCGAGCACTTGTTGGCTGCTTTGCCTTCACTCTGTGGTCCAACTCATCCCAAACCATCTCAGTTGGTTTTAGTTCAGGTGATTGTGGAGGCCAGAATGACTTGCGGTTTCTGAGGCTGGTAACTCTGATGAACTTATCCTGTGCAACAGAGGAAACTTTTGGTCTTCCTTTCCTGGGGTGGTCCTGATGAGAGCCAGTTTCATCATAACGTTTGATGGTCTCTGTGACTGCACTTGAGGAGACTTTCAAAGTTCTTGAAATGTTTCAGATTTACTGACCTTCATTTCTTAAAGTAATGATGAACTGTTGTTTTTCTTTACTTAGCTGAGTAGTTCTTGCCATAATATGGATTAGAACATTACTCAAATAGAGCTACTCACTGTACACCAACTCTACCTCTTCACAGTACAGCTGATGGTCTCAAACACATTAAGAGGGCAAGAAATTCAAGAAATTAACTCTTGACAGCCACAGCTGTTACTGAAAGACATTCCAGGTGACTGCCTCATAAAGCTGACTGAGGAAATGCCAAAGCTGTTATCAAAGCAAGAGGTGCCGACTTTGAAGAATCTAAAATATAAAACATATTCTGGTTTGTTTACTAAATAATTCCATATGTATTTCTTCATAGTTTGGATGATCTATAATGCAGACAATTTTAAACAATGAAAAACCACTGAATTAGAAAGGAGTGTCCATATATATGGCAAGGTTGCAGAGGGTTGCACTGGCAGTAAAAACCAGATTATTTTGACTCAGGTGGAGAGAGATGTCAAGCTACGAGCGAATAAGTGCAGAAAATCTCCTGCATCCCTGGAAACTGGTTATACCTTTTAGCACATGTAGCGAATGCATCAAAGTGTATCCTGTTGGTTGGCGGGTGTACACAAGCATGAGAGGCATGAGATTAAACGTGCAACCACCTGAGATGAAAGCAGAGCCTAGCGAGGGAGCAAAGACTCGAGGTGGAGGGAGTAAACAGGCTTGAAGTAAAACTACGTATGGAATAATGGGGACAGAGGAGGTGAAGAAATGATCAAGAATTTTGCTATTTGACCTGTTTCTAACAAATTTATTACTTGGAAAATATACTCTTGCCTGAGGAATGGTGTCTGTCTGTACCTGTGTGTGTGTGTGTGTGTGTGTGTGTGTGTGTGTGTGTGTGTGTGTGTGTGTGTGTGTGTGTGTGTGTGTGTGTGTGTGTGTGTGTGTGCATGCTACAGAGAACATGGCAGAGGACAGAAAGCAAGAGAAAAAAAGAAAAGAAACAGGCAGAGATGGCAGGAAAACACGTGAGAAAACTGCGGACAGGTCAGACAACGACAGGTGAGAAAACGACATGAGGAAAGCACCAAGAGTTGATTAAGTGCAATATAATGAAGGCAATAAAGTAAGATTGAGAGAGGAAGAAAGACAGAGCCTCAGGGCTTTATCAAGTGTTCGAGATAATTACAATGCTGGGAACAGAGAGGCAGGGAGAAGAGAGCAATATGCATATACCTGACTGAACAGAAGAAAGCTGCTCTTAGAATAAGAAGGGGTGGGGGGCTCTTATCAAGATGCAGGAGAGAATAGTAGAAGACACTAAGGCAAGTTTCAGGTATTTGACACAAATATTCTACCCCTACTAAGATCTTCAAGATATTCAAGTGCTCTGTAATAACAAGCTCATCTCAAGGATAAGGTGGAGAGCCTAGCAGGTGCTTTTTCAAGTGATTAAAAAGCCAGATTAAATTTTTCACTTTCGACCTCTCGACCTGCACACCTGGAGAAGACTGCAATATAACCAAGAAACTGACAGTAACACAGAAGTATAGTATCATGGTGCTTCAGGGGGAGTCTCTCCCACTTTGAAGTGTTTGTGAGGTTTTAAAGTTGGAAAACATTAACAAGTTGCATACTTGTAAATCAGGAGATGAATAAATACTGTACATGCCCATGTCAAAGCCCCCCCCCCCAGGATTCTAAAAACTATAAGTGCCGCCAACTTCAATCAAAAGTATCATCCTGAAGCCTGAAAAGCTTGACCAGGCCAAAGTTTCCAAATTGAAACCTTCAGCTACAGAGGGTTCCCACATTAGGTCAAAGGTGATACTAGTGAACAAACAGTTTGTTTTATTTTTTTGCGGTCCAGTGACCAAACCGCTCTCTAGTGACCAAACCTCTTGCCATGCTTGATTGCATCTGTTAGGTGTGGATCTAACTCAGTGAGCCATGAAATATGAATCTCTCCTGTTGCCAGTATATTACTGTAACCTTGGTGGTGACAGGAGGCGGCAGAGGACTCATTCTTCTGCAGCTGCCTGCACAAATCAGACAAATATGCTCTAGTAAAACACGCTGACCATGAAACGTACAGTCAGAGTTCAGAGACTACCTACAGACCGTATCTATGTGGGACACAGACTGGTTCCTCAGTGTGTGGCAGAGCTTTAATTTGACAGGTGATTTTTTTGTGGGCGGAGCAGAATAAACACATTACCCACTTCTACAGCGATAGAAAAAATGTGCATGCAAAATTGTTGTTGGAATATGTTGCGGTAGCTGGCAAATGGACTTTTGCAACACGTTATGAAAGGGTATACTTTAATCCAAACTGTGACCTTTCCCTAACTCTATCCAAGAAGTCCAAGTAAACCTACACAAGTACATTTTTTTGCTTTGACCTAACAAAAAAAAAACAACCCAAAAGGAGATCTCAAAACTCATGTGCGTTGGTTGAGAGTCTGGTGGTTTATTTTTCCAGCTGCGTTCTGTCACTGTTTTAAACAGAAAACAAAACCCTCTCAGTTCTGGTAAGCACGGCTGAAGGAACAACCCACTGGGAGGAGGAGGAGGCCACCTACTGGTGATCTGTATGGGCCTGATAACAGCCATTCAGTGGGGGAATAACATCTGAATTGGGGTCTTTTGTTTTCTTTTAAACATGATTAAAAGTAATACTCGACACACTGTAGGCACGTCCTAGCCTGCTGCTGTTGTTGTTGGAAAGAAGAGTTGAGTTGGAAAGAAGGGACAAAACTGGACTGGAGTGTGTCATTTCTACAGCTACTATTTTAATCACGATGCTCCAGTGTGTTGATGAGGCTTGTGTCTCAGTGTGCACATTTGTGTGTCTGTGTCTGTGTGTGGTGTGGGGGACATAATAGTGATCTGTCATTTTCCAACAATTTTTTGCAGCAATTTGCGATAAGGTACACACACACATGGTTACACACAAGTGAGACACACAGCCACACAGGCAAACAATTGTACTTTTGCACAAAATGATACCCAGAGACAACAAACACATCTATTAGACACACAGGAATAATAATACACACGCACACAAAAGCATTATCCCTGTACACCCCAGGTTTTCCCACACCGAGCAGATGTATCGCCAGTCTGACACTCAAATAAAATCTCTCTCTCTCTCTCTCTCTCTCACCCACACACACTCACACATACACACACACACTCACACACACACACAGTAGAGAAAGTGCCCGGGGCTCTCGTAAAGCTGTGTTAAGTCAGAAGGGTGGGGCCACACACACTTAATTTGCACAGTGAAACACACTCGCAGATGCACACTCCTGAAGTATGCAGTTACATAAACTGTGAATCCACACGCACTCTTACTTACAGTACACACAGAGACACGCACGCGCACTGGCCGTCACTCTCAGGCACACAAAACCTTCACATACACACACACACACACACACGTCAAACTAAATTTAGTGTCTGTCTGTGTTTGAGTTAGGACCGCTCTCCAACCAAACAGCTTCATGAATATTTCAATGGAGTAACTAGATTACTTTTGTTCCAAAGCAGCCTTGGATGGTAGAATGTGGATTTGTTTTTTTTAACAGATTCTTAAACATATTTCTTATTCCTTTTTTTTTTTTTTCTTGGCCTCGCTGATGCCTCTCCTCTTTTCAGAGAGTTGCTCTGTCTCTGCTTCTTTAAGTTAATACTGTGAAATATTCTCTCAGGTGGCATTAGAGTGGAACAGTGGGAGTGATTTTCTCCAGGCTTGCCCCCTGGTTGGAGGGGAAATATGTGAATACTGGAGATAATTTTGACAAGCACACTTTAGAATGATACACAGGACTCAAAAGTACTTTTTTAACTTTTTTTTTTTTTGATATTTTGTGGTCTTAAATAACATGTTTAAGAACAGGATTGCTGTTTGTAAATTGTGGGCCAAAACAATATTTTAGTATTATTAATAGAATAAAATGCAGATACATTTAATACAAATTGCAAAAGGCCATCCAGTTCTGAAGACTTTCCTTTCATTTTTCTGATCTACATTTTAGTGCATACACAAGTAGACACCAGAAAGACAGCATGAGAGAACAGCACAAAGTTCATGCATTATGTTACAGAGTAGGGTCCCAAGGCCTGACACCTTAAAACCCCCTAAAAAGGAAGAACTGCTCTATAAAGGTGTTAGGGTTTCTCCATTTGAATACTTCCTATAGTTCAATTTGTATAGTGCATGGATCTTGACAGCTCAGTGCTGTCAAAGCAAGTTGCACATGAGCATTCTGTCAGGACAAGTAAGGCAGGTAATGCTTGCCCAGTGAAATCTAAGCACTCTTGTCTTTGACAGCATTCAGTCAAGTAAAGCATTTCATGCCTGTCTCATGTTCTGTTAACAAATGCTGGATCTGGTCAAATTGAGAACAGCATTTTTTTTTAATCTGCATGTCTGCCTTGTGGACAAGCCTCTGTTCACTTATGGGAAACGGATGTGAGACGAGCGTGCTAGAGACACTACTCCTGGCTCTGAGATCAGTTGTGATCTGTGTTATTATACACATGTGCAGATGCATGCGGAATAAGAGGAAGTAAACAATGACTGATTACTCTGATTGATCATCTTAACCGATATGTCTTCTTTTGCTAATAACCATGGTGAACATGTGTCATGTAGAGGAGTTAGTGTCCTATAGGACATTTGCAAGGGAAAACTTCACAGAGTTGATTCAGGCACTTTCCTTTTTATAGAGGTTGCAACACTCCACGGTGGTGTGGTGGTTAGCACTGTTGCCTTGCAGCTAGAATATCTGGGTTCAGTTCCACCTTGGCCCGGGCCTTTCTGTGTGGAGTTTGCATGTTCTCCCCATGTTTGTGTGGGTTTTCTCTGGGTACTCCAGTTTCCTCCCACAGTCCAAAGACATGCAGTTACTGGGATTAGGTTAACTGGTGATTACAAATTTCCCATAGGTGTGATTGTGAGCATGAATGGTTGTCTGTCTCTCTGTGTTAGGCTGGCAACTTGTACAGGGTATACCCTGCCTCTTGCCCTATGACAGCTGGGATAGGCTCCAGTCCCCCTATGACCCTGAACAGGATAAGAGGATGGATGGATGGATGGATGAAACACTCCACTGCCAGAAATGACATTAGCAACACTGACTGCTGTGCTAGTTACTACATTTTGTAAATGTCTACATGTACATGCACATTTTCCTACATGAGTCACACGTAGTGCAGCAACTACGCTTATATCTGCTGCAGTGCTTGTAAGGTGCCGACAAAGCACTAGATGCGCACACATTACAGTTCGCCAGCATCAACAGCAAAAGTTCTTCTTTCCCGTGTTACAGTCATATGCACAAGCAAAACTCTATAATTAACCATAATTGGTGATTCAGGCGGTAGATAGCCTTGAAAAGCAATAATACAGCTAAATAG
This sequence comes from Archocentrus centrarchus, assembly GCF_007364275.1. NCBI lineage: Eukaryota > Metazoa > Chordata > Actinopteri > Cichliformes > Cichlidae > Archocentrus > Archocentrus centrarchus. Next base: position 6,748,741 of record NC_044346.1, read on the forward strand.
TACATTGTACATTTTAAGCCATTTCACTGAATGTACAATGGTCTAATAGGCAAGGATAAAATAATATGGCAATTACGAGAACATGCTAAATGTCTCGTTTTATGCCAACAGTCCAGGCTAAACTCCTTCTGGTGACGATGACTTCAATTATTAAAATTAGATTAATGGATGCGGTAGAGTTTCAGTCCCAGAAGTGGTTTGCAAGTCAAAAAAGATAGAGGAGCACACAGACGTGAGCACAAAACAGACACAGTCATTTACAAAAGCTGTAATTTACTCCACTCTCTTTACCTTTTCCCTCCTGCCCTTGTCTTTTATCCTTTCTACTAAAAATCCACCTCGCAAACGCTCTCTTCAGTCTCTTCCTCGTGTATCACTTATATGCAATCTCTCCACTCCTCTTTATTTGCTCCTTATCAGTTTTGTTCTGTTCTGTGTGTATGCGTGTGTATGTGTACTTTCTCAAGGTGCACATTATTTTGCATTCTCACATTCCCACAGTGTGCCATGTGGCGTCAGAGCTCTAATAAGCTACTGTTACATCTCAAGCAGAGTACAGATGCTCATGCACATGTCCCTATGTGTGTTATATGCTCAGACATGTGAATATCTTGTCAAAGATAAAAGCCAGCTGTCTGCTGAAGCTGTTGCGGACACATTATCCATCTCTCACAGTTTTTTTTTTCCTTATTTCTTCCTGTTAGACTTCCCACACATCACATTTAAGCCTCTGACTTTAAAACACTGAAACAGATAAATATGAAACGGCAAGATAATGAAGAGATATATGTGACAATTTAGCACAAATTAGCATGAAAGTTTTTGAATCATTAAACTTTTTTTTTTTTAATTTAGATTTTAAATCAAACAATCAAGATGTGAATGAAGTGTAGACTTTCAACTTTAACTCAAAGGGTTTAACAAAGTGCATTAACTGTTTAGAAATACCAGCCATTTTTATACATAGTTCCCTTTTTTAGAGGCTCAAAGTTAATTACAACTGACCGACAAACGGTGTCATGGCCAAGTGAGGCCTGTTTCCTCATTATTTCATGACAAATTAAGTGGATAAAAAAAAATTCTGGCATTGATTCCAAGTGTTTAACTTGCATTTGGAGTTAATTTTCAAGAGACCTCTCTATAAGAGATGTCAGTGCAAGTCGAGAAAACTCCTGAGTAGGTAGGCGCACCATTGTCATGGTCTACAATAAAGAGGCACCTTCAAAAATGTAAAGAGGGTTTACAACAAGGTGCAAATCACTGGTTACACTCAAGACCTTGTCAGAAAACGTCTAAAAGAGATGGCACAGGTCTCAAAAACAGTATTTGGACAGATGAAGCTAAAGTTATTTTACACCAAAATGATGGGAAAAGTATGCAGAAGGAAACGAACAGCTCATGGTCTGAACCATATAAACAACATGGTGAAGGCAATGATATGGTATGGTCACCTGTGGAAGCAGGTCATTAGTGTTTATTGGTGGTGTGACTGCTGATAGACATAACAGGATGAGCTGTGTGTACTCTCTGCCCTGATTCAGCTGAATGCTGTGAAGTTGATCAGAGCTTCACAGTTCAAATGGATAATGACCCAAAGTATACTGCAAAAGCAACCCAAGAGTTTCTCAAGGCAAAGGAATGGGATATTCTTAAATCAGTCACCTGATCTCTACCCACTAGAGCTTGCTGTTCAGGTACTGAAGGGAAAACTGAAGGCAGAGAGACCCACAAACAAGTATCAATGGAAAGTGGCTGCAGTAAAGGTCTAGCAGAGCATCTTGAGGGAGGAAACATAGCATCCTGTGATATCCACGGATTCTAGACTTCAGGCAACTATTGATTCTAAAAATGTTCATCCAAGTGTGGCAGTATAGACATCGTTTAATGTGTCTGCCATTGGTGGCCACTCACAGAGGTGAGGGCAGGTATATAAGCTGTGGCTCTCTACCTGTTTCCTCCTTCCTAGCTGACGTGCCATTTGCGGGCTTGAGGCCTCAGTCTCCAGCAGGTATGATTACTCGTGGCTTCAGTCGTTATTCTCTGGTCTCTTTTGCGATGCTTAAAATAATTGCTTAGCAGAACGGCAGAGTTGAATGCCTCTAGCATTACTACTGGCTGAGCAAAGCGGGTGTCCTGTTGCAGTAAGTGTCCTTTGTCTCTTTTTGCACTATGAAGCACGTTTCTGAGGCTGACACTAGTGTGGTCACAGGTAAACACCAATTAGCTGCCTGGGTCACTTCTCTCCGTGTGTGCTTGAGATAGGTAGGTGGGTTTTAGAATAACAGAATTATGCGGCGCTCTTCGGTTGACTTATTTGGAGATGCAATACCTCGTGCTTCTCCCAGGTGATTGGAGTTGCTGCTGTCCTGTCTCCTTGCTGCTTTGTTTCATTGTGTGTTCTGCTTGTCCGCCTGTGAACTGGAGCAGTATCGGCTGCTGCACTCAGTCCCGTGCCCTGCAGCTCAGTTCTATTCTGCCGGTGTTGGTTTTTATGGATTTATGCGTTTTCATGAATGAGTGTGGGGCTTTTCTGGCTCCTATTTTGGTTGATGTTTATTGTTTACTTTATTCTGTTATTTGCACATTGGTTAGAGTCTGATTAGTTTATTTGTTTAGTACTTTTCCACTTGTTATTTCTTTTCAATTGCTGGAGCCGTGGTGGTGGCAGTACCAGTAGCTTGAGTGGTGGTATCCCCCACTGGCCCCTTTTCTTTGTGTTTGCTGTGCTTCCCTGGGATTGTGGTTCTTCACTCAAGGGTGTGGTCATCACATGTCTGGGTGATTTATTTTTCTTTGTCTTTTTTGGGATTCCAGCCTCCCTTGCACTGGTCCCTGTCCCCCATAGGGCCCCAGCTGCTGATTACGATTTTCTGTTTGTTAGATTTTGTGTGCTTCTCCTGTTTTAATACTTTTTTCCTTCTTAAAATAAAAATTATACTGTTTTTAACTACATTGAACCTCGTCTTTAGCCTCACCTGTGGATGAACCCATGTGCCTTTTAGTGAAGGAACTTAATTCCCTGGGTGAAACTCCCTGCGTGGTGTTGTCTGGCAATTTTGTAGGATTTTATCAATTATCCGCTGTGATTTGCAATTGATGATTATTCCTTCTCACTCATCACACCTCCTCGGTTGCCACACAAATATTTAAAAAAATCCTTGCTGCTAAACAGTTAATGCAATACTTTTGTTAAGCAAGGCACACTGTAAAGCATAAAATACAAATAAAATATTACTATGTTATTAGCTATGAACATGCACACATCTGTTTAGCCATTCGATGCTCTGTGAAACAAGACTGATTCCCATGCTTCATTTGCTAAACTCTTAGTGTCAAAAGCTATTGAGGATCATTAACTCACTAATCACATGCATCATCTTCAAATTAAACTAATTACAGTATATGGATCTGACAGCACCTGTTGCAGCAGTAGCACAATGTTAATGTTAAAGTTCCTGGTTAAAATATATATAGAGCAGTACCCTTGTTTGCATGCTGAAGAGACTGCACATGTACAGAATTAATATGTCAAAGCATATCATACAACATTATTTGACAGTAATTTGAGCTTGTGTCATTCTGTTTGTGTGCTTTTCTTAGCCTATGCTCTGTACAAAATGTAAGACGTAACAAATACTGCATGTAAAGAAAAAAAAAACAGCTGCTTTTGCTTCTTAATTATTTAAAAGATGGCTTTACTGACTAATGACTGCAATTAGCTAACAGTGATATTTAAATGAGAGCTTTTAGTCATCACAATTTGCTTTCATTTAACTCATTCTAAGACATATGACCAAGTTATGGGTTTTCAGTGCATCCTCAGTGGTATTCATCAGGATATTTAGAGTTAATGCTATGATGTGCTGGGTTTATGGCAACAGTGATGCAGGTTTTACTCCCAGTGAGAGCATTTGGAATGAAAATTACAATCACAATAACACAATGTTAATGTGAAATGCCCGATTAAAATATGTATGGAGCAGTATGCATGCTTTACGGAAAAGTTGGGATACTGTGTAAAACATGAATAAAAACAGAATGCAATGATTTGCAAATCTCCTAAACCCATATTTTAGTTATTTCAAACACAGAAAATGTGTCAAATGTTAAAAGTGAGAAAAAGTACTATTTTAAGAAAAAAGCACCATTTTTTAATTTAATGGACATGTCTCAAAAACACTGGGACAGGGCCGTATTTACCACTTTGCAGTATCCTCTCTTCTTTTAAGAACAGTCCCTAAACATCTGGGAACTGAGGATAACAGCTGCTAGACTTTCTGGGCAAGGAATGCTGTCCCATTCTCCTCTGTTCAACAATCGTGGTCTTCTTTGTTGTACTTTTTGTTTTGTGGTGTGCCAAATGTTATAAATTGGTGAAAGGTCTGCACCAGTTCAGCACCCAGACTCTTCTAGTAAGAAGCCATGCTGTTGTAACAGATGCAGTATGAGATTTAGCATCGTCTCTCTGAGATATACAAGACCTTCACTGAAACATTGTGTGGCTGGGTGTATATGTTGCTCTAAAATGCTGTATATACCTTTCAGCATTGATGGTGCTTTTCCAGATGTGCGACCTGCCAGTGCCATAAACTATAATGCACCTTCATACCATCAGAAATGCAGACTTCTGAACCATCCATGTTTTACAAAAAATATTTTGTATCATCTTCACATATCACTTCTTCTTTGCATGATAGAGCTTTAACCTGAATTTGTGGATGGCACAGTGAAATGTGTTCAGATTCATTCCTGGAAGTGTTCCTGAGCCCATGCACTGATTTCCATGACAGGATTATGTCTGGTTTTAATGCAGTGCTGCCTGAGGTCCTGAAGATCACAGGTATCCAATATTGATTTTCAACCTTGTCTCCCCATTTTTCATTGAGTAACATTATTCTGAAGTTGCCCCATAATTTGTAGACACAGTTTACTGCAGGTTAGTGAACCTCTGCCCATCTTTAGTTCTGAGAAACGTTGTCTCTTTAAGTCTTTTTATACCCCATCATGTTACTAACCTGTTGTCAATTAACCTAATTAGTTGCAAAGCGATGTGCTGCTGCCATCAAAATCAAAATGAAATGTTAAATGTCCCAGTTTAATCATTGGCTATGTTTTCTGTTATATTGTGAATAAAATATGGGTTTATGAGATTTGAAGATCAATACATTTTAATTTTATTTACATTTTGCACAAATTTTTTTTGACTTGGAGTTGTAAAATTACTGAATACAAAGTAGTTTTATTGCTCAATTCTAACCAAATAGTTTTGGTACCTAAAGCAAAACAAGTCATTTGTGGAATCAAGTAGCTTTTGGTGTGTGAACCTCAGGATTTCTTATTCAGTCACAATCAAGAGGTACCTCAACTGAATCTCTCATACACCTGTTCTCTTATCCCTCCTTTGGCTCTGGTGCATCTCATCAAAGTTTCAGCTACTCACAGCTGATTTCCAGAAGGTCATGTTTACAGCAAAGCCATACATTAGACATTGCACACTTGCTCTCACTGGCTATGGCTTACAAGTAAAACAAACTTTCGTGTCACAAGCTGAAGATCTGGGAAAAAAAAAAAAAACATATGTGCAGGGGAGTGTATAGTTTCTGTAATGGGCCACTGTTCACCACAAAAGAAAAAGCTACTAAACGATAACGTGTCTGATTCACCACCATAAGAATACTAGTTCTTTCTCTTCAGCATATGAAGGCAGAAAGAGGTTAAAAAAAAACGCAGCGGTTGTTTCACAGGTTTGATATATGCCTTGATTATGTTACTGTAATATGAGTATGAAGAGAGTAACCAGATTACTTTTTCTCCTCAGCAGCCTGAGATTTGGAAATAAGAATATTTTAGTTACCCTGAAATGAAGATTCTTATGTCTGATGGAAACCCATATATCTACCAAAATAATTCATTTCTAATATATCCAGGAGAAATGACTGATTTTGGTCTTAGTTGCATTACTGTAAATTAGAAAGAACACTACCAAAATAAAACCAAAAAGTGAACGTCAACACTAAAGTTCAACCCACTGAGATCCTCTTGGGCAGTGAGACCAGAAGCTGACCTTCCTCATTCTCAACTATCAGGGAAACATTTAGTTAGCTTAACTACATCAATACAAAATCAGCAACAACAAATAACAATCATATTCATAAACAAAAGCTGCAGGTATGTTGTTTCAAGCAACAGTTCTTTGGCAAAACTGTTCCCGTGTCACTTCACGTAATCTCAGACTGACTCCATGATGTTGAGATAAGGGCTCTGTGGGAAGCAGACCATCTGTTGCAGGACTTCTTGTTGTTGAAGACAGCACTTCATGGCTTTAGCTGTATGTTTGGGGTCATGACGCAGAATGGATTTAGGATTAGAGGCCTCACTGATGATATGGTGTGGTGGATGCGACTCTAAACCTCTAAAGTTGTTCACACAGTTTGGACAGTACTGGGTACATATAATCTAGGAAACATACTGACTGCTGTGCAAATATTGATCATACAGAAATAAAATTCCTCCAATCATAAAAATAAAAAATTCCTTACCAGCTCAAAAACTGGTCAGGAAAAGAAACATTACACAAACCCCAAAGCATACGCCCAGCTTCCAAACTCAACATATCCCAGTCTAATAGATGTGTGGAAGTTTTATCTGATTTATGGAAACCTTCCGACAACCCAAAGGACACGTTGCTTACTGACAGGTATTTCTATCATCAAGTCACCTCATTTGTGTTTGTATCAATAGAAACATCCCAGTAGATACAGATGAACAATGCCAAAAAGCACAAAGAGTTGAATCAGCATCTTTCTGCAACACTTTCACTTTGAAATATTTTCAACAAAATTGAGCACTGCACCTTTAATGAACTTTGGATTTGTTTCTGGATTGTTGTACTAGAATAGTACTATTTTTTTTTACATTATTTCATAAAACGCTAATATAGAGTAGAAGGCATCATAAAGTCTTTAGTTCCTATATGTAATTGTAAAGTAAAGTAAATAAAAGAATGACTATTTATTTTTAAGAGAGAAAAGTTAACAGTGAACAGCTCATATAAATATAGTCACGCCAACGTAAATCAGGATCAGTTATGGCCTCCAATCTGTTCTGTTTACTAGGACATGGGTTGCCAGCTCTCAGTGTATGGGGGAGACAGTTGATTTATAGTGCAAGCATATGCTTGTTATACAGATTCCAAATTTACTGTATGAAAAAGAAAGCTTTATTATTTATATGTGAACAGTGAAAAACAGATGGCAAGACCAAAAAATGGCACTCTTTGTTAAACAAGTATAATCTGTTGATCATGACACAGCGATAACTCTAGATGGAGACTGATGCAAGTATCTCAGCAGTTCCTCAAAGGAGAGCAGTCCTTCAGCTAAGCACTAAGCACTAAACCATCCTCTAAAGAAGAAACAACTACAGATATGTTGTCTAGATTTAAGCTTTATTATGCAAGCTAGACATTGCATGTTAAACCTATTTTCCTGGGCTTGTTAAAGAGGATTTTTACAAAGGTGCTTGTACTTGTAACAATGCTGAAGCTGTTCTATTGTCTGACTTTGAAGTTAGTATCAGTAGGTCTTCAGTCTTCTCTCACAGTTCTCTCTAATGGCTCTTTGGTCAGTGACCCTTGAAAAAGTGATGTTAAATAAAGGCTACAAAAATAAATCCATTTTCAATGCACAACACTACACTATGTGGACAAAAGTATTGTGCCACGCCTCTTAAGCTTTGAATTCAGATGTTTTCAGTTCCATTGCCGTAGCTGTATAAAGTTAAGCACCTAACCATGCAGTCTGCCTCCACAAACATTTGTGAAAAAATGGGTAATTCTAAAGAGCTCAATTTGAGTGTGACCATTACAAGTCAGTCTGTGACATTTCTTCCCTCCTAAATTGTCCACAATGAACTGTAAATGGTATTATTGCAAAGTGGAAGCATTTAGGAAGCACAGCAACTCAGCCACGGCTAATATGTGAGGTGGGGGACCGCAAAAGTTATAGAAAAAGCTCTGCTTTAAAGATCAGACCATCTCTGAGCAGTCTGGCAGGGATAAAATCAGTTGGAATACAGGATCATCAAAACTTCTGTGGCAAATTTCTTAGCAAATGAACTTGTGTAGCTTTTCCCGTCAGGAGATAATCAAACATCTGTAGCTCCAACAACAGTCACACTACCGAGCAATTAGCAAACTGATTTTAGTATTTCAACCAAGCTTGAAGCAGCAGTCAAGGAAATCAGCAAGAGCCTGAACAGCATACTGTAGTGTAAATTCCTGGTTGTCATTTTCATGATGGGCTTTATAGGAATGCTTTTGGCGTGTAAAATGTGTAAATTTATGAACCCTGACATTTAGCTTTGATATCTCTGCTTTTCTCAGCTAGATTCCTTGTCATATCCTCAAAACGCAGCATGTTTTTACCTCGCTTCTTCGGCTGAGTGCTGGAGACAGATAGAGGACATGGAGAGACAAGGGGCTGAGAGACTGACTGCATCCTGAGAGAGGACGTACAAAGCTCAGCCTGCACTCACGGATAACCTCTCTAACATTATTCCCTGAAGACAGACCATCGCAAAAGGCTACACACAGACTGTTAAGCACACATTTTACCTCAATTCAAGTTTCACTTATAAAATTATCTTTGAAGCAGAGTCTCTGAGTAAAATTCATGAACGCTAAGCAATTTTAGCTACAAACTCAAGCTTGATCACTGGGGGCTAGAAGGATAGAAAATCCTTCAAATCCTTCAACAAAAAACAAAGTAGATTACTTTACCTGTTAACTGCTAACACCAGCTGAATCTGGAAAAGACCCAGTCCAGCTCAGGTTAATCAGTCGATATAGCCAAATCACATTCATAATCGGTGTAATAATAATAATAAGTGTGGACCCAGCTTAAGTTTCTGGCAAACATCTAATTGCCTCATGTGGGCAAAGACAAAACAAAGCAAAAAAAAGAAAACACTTTAATGCTGAACAATGATAGATGCCAACATTAAAACAGTGACGACAGGAAAAGACAACCTTCTATAATGCTAATGCTAATGCATTCATTCGCCTCAGTGTGCATTTTTTTTTTTTCCTCTCAAATGCTCGCTGTCCACTCTGCTTTAGGCAAACACAATAATGCAGCGTTTCAACAAATTAGGATCAGCGTCACTCATTGCAAGTAATTTTATTACTGTCACCAAGAGCCAAGCTCAGCTGTATATATAATCACCATACATAAGATCTGAATTGGAAGAGACAGCTATCCTGTGGTACTGGTTTATTATAGTTTAGTTTATTTTCGTATCAGGTCTCATGCACAAAAACATACATTTTATGAGGGAATTCAATTCAGTTTTATTGATACAGTACCAATTCACAACAACAGTTGCCACGACGTGCTTTATATTGTTGGGTAAAGACACTACAATAGAGAGAAAACCCCAACACAATCACACATCTCCCCAGAAGCAAGCACTTGGCAACACTGGGAAGGAAAAACTCCCTTTAAACAGGAAGAAACCTCCAGCAGAACCAGGCTCAGGGAGGGGCAGTCATCTGCTGCAACCATTTGGGGGTGAGGGGAAACAGAAGAGAGCAAAGGGAGACAAGACAAAATACACACCACAGGAGAGAGAGAGCCACAGTTTACTACTATTACTAATGATTAATGCAATAGTGGGGTATAAACAGGTTTAGTGAAACGAGGTGAGTGAAGGAATGGTGCTCAGTGCATTATGGGAAAACCCACAGTAGCCTAAGCTTACTGCTGCATAGCTAAGGGATCCAGCGCTAAATATAAGCTTTGTCAAAAAGGAAAGTTGGGAACTGGTTCCACAGGAGAGGGGCGTGAACGCTGAAGGCTCTGCCTTTCGTTCTACTTTTAGAAACTCTAGGAACCACAAATAAGCCTGCAGTCTGACAGCAAAGTGCTCTATTACAATAATATGGTACTTTGGGATATGACAGGGGCTGATTATTCAAGATTTTGTATGTGAGGAAAAGGATTTTAAATTCAATTCAGAATTTAATAGGGAAACCAATGAAGAGATAGCAATATGAGAGAAATATGCTCTGTCTTTCTGGTCCCTGTCACTACTCTTGCTGCAGTCTTTTGGATCAACTGAAGGCTTTTCAAGGAACTTTTAAAGTATGGAGGGCTAAAAGTGCCAAAATGAAATAATATATTAGAGTAGCCTTATTATAATGAATTAAAATTGTCCAGTCTAGAAGTAATAAATGCATGAACTAATTTTTCAGCATCACTCTAAGGCAAGATGTTTCTAATTTTAGAGATATTGTGCAGATGATAGACAGCACTCCTACATATTTGTTTAATGTGTGATTCGAAGGACATATCGTGGTCAAAAATTACTACAAGATTCCTCACAGTGTTACTGGAGGCCAAGGTAATGCCATCCAGAGTAAGGATCTGGTTAGATGCCATGTTTCAAAGATTTTAAGGGCTGAGAACAATAAACTCAGTTTTGTCTGATTTAAAAGCAGGAAATCAGAGGTCATCCAGACCTTTATGTCTTTAAGAAATGCCTAAAGGAACTAAAACTAAATAAAAAGGCACAAAGTACCAAAGACTACCAAAATAAAACAGGAAGCAACTAACAGAGAATCACTAACAGAGACAAAGTCCTGACAAGACACAAAGGAATACCGGGAAGGCTAGACTAAAACACAAGGGATCAAAATATCTAAACTCTACCAGAAAACCAGATTACAAAGAGGAATTACAGACTATGAACTAAGAACTCTGAACATCAAAATTCATAACCTATGACCAAAAACTGGAACTAACAACTAAGACTCAAAATATTGAAGAACAAACACAAAGAGGATACATAAACTAGGAACTAAACAGAGAATTTAACAGTCCAGAACGCAAAACTCCGAGTCAAAGACCCAGGACCATGACACTAACTGATTTTTGACATCTGGCTTCAGGGCTAAACATAGCTGGGTATCATCTGCATAGCAATGGAAACGTATGCAGGGTTTTCTAATTATATATTGCCTAAGAGAAGTCGTATAATGTACTCCATAACTAACTTTTGTGTGAGACAAAGGCTCCCTATTTATATGCACAAATCTATCGGACAGATTAAATTTAAACCAGTCCGAGGCCATGAGAACCTCACAACCATGTGTAGTGCTTTTTCTATGCTATCCTGACTTAAGCTCTTCAAATAATCCATTCATCTGCAGATGATCATCAAGCTGTTTTAGTACAAACACAGTGTCCCAGATTTTCTCATTGTCTTCTCCTGTGCCTCAGCAGATAGACTCAAAAGTAAAATGCAGTGCTGTGAATACCAGGACTGCCGTCAGTACTTCATCTTTGACAGACCTCAGAGACTAAGGATGAATGGAAAAATGACTAAAAACCAACACTGACTTCCTACGTTTCACTGTATTAAGCACCATTATATACAGTAATGGATTTTAAGTGTGTCTTAGTAGGAGTGAAAGGAGAGGCATCAGTGCATGCATGCACACATTCAGACAAATCAGTCTATTTCAACTTGCCCTTCAAAACCTCCCAACAGGCTTTTACAGGTGGAGAAAGTGCCGTGCCCACCACACACAGCAAACTATGACAGAAAGATCTGCAAGCTTAACTTTAGCTGTAGAGAACACTAACCCTATTTTGTGTTTGAGGACCTTATTCTATAGCTTTATGTCAGTCTATAGACCTTTTAATCATTGTTTGGAGCCTTGTGTACCAGAATTAACCCTTAACGGAGGTATCGTGACGTAATGCAGCTAGTAAAAGTATTATAGTATTATTTTACACCACTAATAGAGGCCTCAAGTTAAAAGGGTTATTATTTACACAAAAAGACAATTTTAGATTAATGTTGGCATCTACCCAATCCTAGAGCGGTCCACACACACAACCTGCTGTTCTAACTTCTTTCACACACTAACTGTGTGCAGGGATCAGCTGTACAGGCAAGCTAAGCTGAGCCTGGTGTGAGCCTCACACTGCTCTTAATCCCTTCCCCGCAGCTCGCCTACTGTTTGTGTTTGCACTAAACTAGTTCCCAGGGGTGCAACGTTTTATCACGCCCCCCCCCCCAACCACCACCTTCTTGTCACTAAGCACGCTGCATGTGGTGGATGCAAGACTAGGCAGTAATTGGTGATGATGGCGTTATCGCTTTCATGCCACGCATGCACTGAATATTGTGGTTTGGTGCATAAAGATGATGGCGAGGAAAGACGTGTGTTGAAATTTTCGGGCTAAGTAGAAAAAAAGGACTAGTTCAAATATTAAAAGAAAGCAAGATGGTGGCAGTAGTATCTTCTGTAGCCTGGGGGTAAGAACATTGTGCTAGTGACAGTGCAAGGTTGGAAAATCTGGAGGAATCATATCAGTAAAAGTGAATGAAAAATGTGCCCTTTTCCATGAAAGTGAAAATGAAAATGGGGGGAGAAAAAAGACAGGAAATAAAAAAGGGAGGCTATATGACAGAAAGTTGCAATTTGACTAAATTTGTCAATTTGAATTTTACTAATGAGACAAATGTAACATAAATATGTAAATCCATCCACTTCTTTTGTTCAAAGTCATGGGGGGGCTGGAGCCTATCCCAGCTGACATGGCGAGAGGCAGGGTACACCCTGTACAGGTCAGCCATTCACACTCACATCTATGGGCAATTTAGAGTGACCAATAACCCCAGTGGTTCTCAAATCCAGGCCTCGTGGCCCAGTGTTCTGCAGGTTTTAGATGTGTCTCTGCTTCCACAAACCAGAGTCAAATCTAGAAGTCATTAGCAGGATTTTGGAGAACTTGACTGCGTACTGAGAAGGTAATTCAGCCATTTGATTCAGGTGTGTTGGATCAAGGACACATCTAAAACCTGCAGGACACTGGGCCACGAGGCCTGGATTTGAGAACCACTGAGTTAACCTAACCTAACTGCATGTATTTAGACTGTGGGAGGAAACCCACACAAACACGTGGAGAACATGCAAACTCCACGCAGAGAGAGAGGCCCAGGCCAAGGTCGAACCAAACCCAGTCCTTCTAGATGTTATTCTAGCTGTGAGGCAACAGCGCTAACCACCGCGCCACCATGCTGCCCATAAATATGTAAATCTCTAATGCAAATATGCCCTGGGGACAATTTCTACACTTATTTAAAAAAAATTATTTCCAAATCCTTTAAAATTGTTTCATAACATACTATCTTTATTTATAAAGCACTTTAAAACAACCACAGGTAACACAAAGTGCTATACATTAAAACACAAATAAATAAATAACAATTAAATAACTCTTTCAGGAAAAAAAAAAAAAAAACAACAAAAAAACATACAGTTTAAAACTAGATTCCGCTGGAGTTGAAAGCCAAGGACAAAAGATGGGTTTTAAGACGAACTTTAAAAGTGGACAGTGGAGGGGCCTCTCTGACCTGCAAAGGCAAGTCATTCCATAATTTAGGACCAACTATAGAGAAAGCCCTGTCCCCTCTGAGCTTCCTTCTCGATTTTGGTACCTCAGAGAGACCGACAAGGTATGTAGGGGTGAAGAAGCTCTGATAGGTAAGGTGGGGCAAGATTGTGCGAAGATTTAAAAACGAACATAAGAATTTTAAAATGAATCCTAAAATATACAAGTAACCAGTGAAGTATGGCCAGGACAGAAGTAATGTGCACTCTCTTTTGAGTTCACGTCAAACGCCGTGCAGCAGCATTGCAGACTCCCAAATACAGTGTGTTACAGTAATCCAGTCGAGATGAAATAAAAGCATGGATCCCTGTTTCAAAATGCTGCCTAGAAAGAAACGGTTTTACTGATGCCAATCGCGTCAAATGATAAAAACTGGACTTAACCACGGCTCTGATTTGGCTGTCCAATTTAAAATCACTGTCCACCTTAAAACCAACATCAGTAATAATGGGTTTTAAATATACCTCCAAGGGTCCCAAGTCAACAGAGGAGGGCTCACAGGAACCACTGGGTCCAAACATCATCACCTCTGTTTTCTTTTCATTAAAATTAAAAAAGTTCAAGGCCAACCAAGCTTTAATATCACCTAGACACACCAGGAGATGTTTTATGGAATGGACATCCTTCTGCTTCAAGGGCAAATAAATTTGGCAATCGTCAGCATAACAATGAAATGAGATTCCATGTTTTCTGAGGACAGAACCCAGAGGCAGTAATTATATTCCAAATATGTGAGAGACTGACATGCACTGGTAATAACATAATACTGTGTTCGCTGTTACTTCCAGGCTTGTAAGCACGGAGCCAAACTCAAACTGAAGCAACTTAAGCTTTTTGACAAGGTTTTTGTTGTTTTGTACAAATCTGTTCACATATTGGAATATTTTTGAGAGAATGACTATTAATAAATAAAGACTGTCACAAATAATAATTTGAAATGTGCAATTCAAAAGTGTTGCACTTACATTAGAAAATACAATATCCAAAGAAAGGCAATGTGTATTAGGGGTGGGTAAAATAATTGAAGAATCGATGCATCGCAATAATTTCACGCAAAATTCATAATCGATTAGGGGGCTCCTCAGAATCGATTCACCTCCTGACACGTTGGGGGCGCTGCGAGTTTGGTTACTGTGCTGAGCACCTGAGCGCATAACAACAGTCATGGCGAGCAGCTGTAGAAAGCTAACTCCGTCAACTTTTAAGTCAGATGTTTGGGCTCATTTTGCTTTCCCGTCTAAATCTGGAACTCAAGAAGTCGACAAAAGCAAGGTGGTATGTAAGCTGTGCCAGAGAGAATTAAATTACTGCAGTAACACGACAATCCTGCGCAACCACTTAACCAGATACCACGCAGATGCGCTACAAAAACCCGAAGCACAACCTGTTGACTCCAAACAGACACAAATCGACAAATCATTCACCTCTAAACTTCCGCCAAGCTCTGCCCGCGCACAAAAAAATCACAAAGTCTGTAGCCGTGTTTATTTGCAAGGACCTACGACCGTACAGTGTTGTTGAAAACAAGGGTTTTAACGCTTTGTTGTCATGCCAAGCTAAAAGGTACCTTTGCATCTCAGGCAGTAGTGTACCTGCTGAAAGGATCTTTTCCACAGCAGGTGACATAGTCACAGCCCAGAGAAGTGCATTGAAGCCTGAGCATGTGGATCAGCTGCTTTTTCTGAACAAGAATCTCCACGTGCCCACTTAGTCTGTAACCAGAAATTAAGAACTGCACTGTTACAGTACAATTCTTTATTTCTGGCTACAGTACTATAGTTCAGTTCAAGATATGTTCAAAAATTAGAGGTTAATCACTACATGTTCAAAAGCTAAGAATGTTTACAAGCACTAAACTTTTTCAGTGCAATTCAGTTGAATACAACCCTATGATTTGTGTTTAAATCTGCACTGATATGCAGAGATGTTATTGAAATGCATTTTTATTTATATTAGACTTTCAAGAGATAAGCTATGCCTAATTTTATTTTACATGCACTTTATTTTTTATTGTTTATTAAGAACAGTTTTCTACTTTAAGCACATTGCAGAAAGAAGTTTGTTTCTTTGCTCAGAAATGTGACGTTACAGAAGTTTGTATGAAAATAAATATTTTAAAAAATATCAACATTATCTTAAATCATTTGTGTCTTCACAACTTTAAATCAATATCGAATCGAATCGAATTGCAACAGCAATAATCGAAATCGAATCGAATCGTGAGGTTCCTAACAATACCCAGCCCTAATGTGTATAAGTAAAGGCAATTTAGTTTTGAGCATGAGCTTTTTTTTGCAGCTCTGCTCTTAGGGTAACATTTTGAGAAGCTTGTCAAAGTATGACTAACAAGCAGTACAATTACTCACAGTGCAGGTGACAAATGTATAAAAACTTGTTTACAAAAATAAAGTACTGTGAAAAGGAAAATTTAACAGGACTCTTTGCAGTCCTAAGAAAAACCAAGTAAACCCCATGATTCAGTAACTTGTAGAACCACTTTTTCTTCAGTAACTTGAAGTAATCGTTTTCTGTATGACTTTATCAGACTCTCACATCATTGTGGAAGAATTGTGGCCCACTCATCTTCACAATGTTGCTTCAGCGCATTGAGGTTTGTGAGCATTCGTTTATGCACAGCTGGGTTGAGGTCTGGTCTTTGACTGGGTCGTTGCAACACCTTGATTCTTTTCTTTTTTTAGCCATTCTGTTGTAGATTTGCTGCTGTGCTTGGGATCATTGCCCTGTTTCATGACCCAATTTCAGCCCAATTTTAGCTGTCAGACAGACTCTAGAATACTTTGGTATACAGAGAAATTCCTGGTCAGCTCGATGCCTGCAAGATGCATAGGTCCTGTGGATGCAAAATAAGCCTCCGAAAATCACAAAAAGCTTGGTGCTACATGCACATGTGAAAGGACACATGTCCAGATTTTCTTAAATACATTAACAGGTCACTGTTCTCACATACTGCAGCTCAGTATGGTTCCCTGGCTGCACGGCATACATAAGGAAAGCTCTCCAATGCATCATCAAGACTGCTGAGAAAATCATTGGCACTCAGCTCCCCAAATTAAAGAACTGTAAATATTTTATTTTATTTTATTTTTAAATTTCTTATCTTTATTATTTTCTACACCTGGAGGACGGCTCCAACAAAATTTTATTGCATTGTGCCAAAACAATAACAAAAAAAGTTCTTGGCCTGTGGAACAAGAACCCGGGCTCATTTTAAAACATCTGTAATGTCTAAAAACGTAACTGATTTGAGCAGACAGTGTTTGAGCATCTGTGTGTATCATGTTTCTATTCAGCTGTTCGCTGTGTGTGTCCGTTTGCTTACTTTATCTATTCAGTCCGCTCCACTGAGAAAAAATGTTGCCCAGCCCGGCTTTATACAGAAATTTGATCATGTTGTTTTTGTTGGTCAGCAAAGACGGTGTCAAAGCTACATTTGACGTTTGTTGATGTTTGGCAATTCTCCACCATAAGGAATTTTTCTTTTTTGGTTTACTGATCATGGGGGGCAGCACGCAGCAAGCTAATGATCTATTTAAAAATGATAGGATACAACTTAATTGCTTTGAGTAATCAAACCATGCTAATTACTTTAATTCTTATGTACTAAGTGATAGTGTGGCAACCCAGCTTTGGAAACATGTGCTGCTTGCCAAATGCTTTTTTTTTTTTTTTTAATTCCTTATTCTGCCATGAACGCTAATTTCCTGCCATCTATTCAGATTGCTAGTTAAACTGAAAGTGTGCCAACAATGTCTTTTAGGACTGCAGTGCTCACATAAGTTCCTGTAACCTGTGAGAGTGATGAATACATAAATATATGACATCTTCATGTCTCTTTGTTATATGTATGTATCATGTTTATATTTAAGATTCATTGACCAGTACATATCACAGCCTACTTTATAGTGTGGTTTCTTGGTCTTTTTTAAATACAAAGCCATGCTGGGTGATCTCCCTACTTACCTGCATAATCTCCTGTCACTCACAAACAGTTGTTATTTCCTTTGGATGACTGCTTTACAGGGTACCCAGGCCAGGACACATTTCTCATATTTTTAGTTGTGGATGAACCTTTAGAACACATTAAAACTGAATTGTTTGTATCACTAGGAGTTTAATTGCTATTCCTAACCTGGATTTTGTATTATGTGATTTTGTATTTCCTTGCTTCCTTGTTTTCTTTATTGTTGTCCCAAAGTTTTATATTTTTCTTAACTTTGTAATAGTGTGCTTTCTTAGCCAGGTCCATGGCTCTTGATGTGCTACAGCTTTTTATGGAATAAAGGATCTTTTTCTTCTCTAGTCAGGATAGATATGCAGAGCGTACAGTTAAAAAAAAAAGTAAACTGTTTTCTGTTCTTCTGTGTGTATAAATAAACAAATGTAGTGTTCTTGAGTCTGTAGTAAGGGCAACACACCCCAAAAAACTGATAAAATCAAATGTGAATGAAGGCAGAATCTTCTGACTGATTAAAAATATCAAATGGTCTGAGATGTCTTGAAAAGAAAGATCTAGCTTTGTTTCAGAATGACTTTAGGTGCAGTCTATTTGTGGTGTCAATGCAAAACCATGTTTTTTTTTTATTTTTTAGAGCTGATGTGACTTTAGCATAAACACAAGAGTTTAACACCTATTAAATCTGAGTGTTAGTGTGAAGATAAGATAAGGAATCCCTTTATGTTAGTCCCATGATGGGGAAATTCAGTGTAGCAGCAGCACAGGTATAGTGCAGAGCATAAACAATAACTAAGATACAATAAAACAAAAATAGAAAGTATAAGAGTTCAAGTAGAATGATAACAAAAATCTGTATAAATAATACAGTATAGTAAAGTATAATAGTACAGTACAAACATATGTTCATAATGGAGGACAGAATATATTATATGCAGATTATGTTACAAAATGGATTATTATATTACACCTGTTTATTGCAATAAATAAGTACCCAACCTATTTAAAAGGATGTGTATTGCACGGTGCTAGTAATAGTAGTGATGAACATAGTGGCCTACTTCTATTTCTCGGAGCAGTGCTGGTTAAAAAGTCTGACTGCTGTGGGGAGAAAAGACCTCAAACATTTTGGGTGCAGCAGCCTATCACCGATGGAGTTTGGTGTTAGGTGTTGTTCAAAGGTAAATGGACTGTACATATGTATAGTGCTTTTCTATTCAGTTTGAGCACTCAAAGCAATTTCTACCAAATGCCTCATTCACCCATTCACATGCACATTTATACAAGCTTCCTAGCTACTTGGGGTTCAGCATCTTACCGAAGAATGCTTCAACATGCAGACTAAGGGAGCCAGAGACTGAAACACAAACCTTCAAGCTAGTAGACGACCCATTCTACCTCCTGGACCACCGCTGCTTATTGAAAGCTATTGAGAAATCTAAGCAATTTGTATTATGTAAAATATCACTTGGAAACCATTATGACTTGTGCTGTCATTAGAAGCAGGTTTTTTTATATATCTGAAAGTAGAGCTTCATAATTAATCAAATTTAAACCTCAATCATGATTTTGGCTCCCCACAATTAAATTAGCGTGATCAAGTGATATCAAATATGGATGCTTCACTGACAAAACACAAAGCAAAAAGCAGATCAAGCGCTCACAAAGTCACTGCCTGACGATGTGCCTGCATGTGCCGATCACAGCTGTTCTCTGCAACATGCAGCATAATGTTTCATGGATGTAGTCTAGCCTAGTAGGACTACATTAAAAGACAGCTACAGATAACAGAAATCAAATGTCTGGCACAGCAGAAGGTGAAGAGCATAGCCCCCACCAAGGAGGTTATGCCTTTGATAGTGTTTATGAGTCTATAAACGTAATAGCTCAAAAAGTTTTGAATGAATTCTGATAAAACTTTGTAGGCATGTAGAGCGGGGTCATGTTAATAATCCATTAAATTTTGGCTTACATTCACCAAGGGCTTCAAGGTCAACATATTAACATATCATATAATTTTAGGGGAGGGGTAGAGTTAGAATTAGGTCATCAATTATTTGCACGGAAGCTCAGTGTGTCATGGTCCCAGGGTTTTGAGTTTTTTTGTTTTGAGTATGATTTATGTTTGGGTTCTTTATGAGTTCTTCATTCTTTGCTTTGCTGTTTTAAGATGATCTCTGTGGTATTTCTTTATGTATCGAGTCTTGAGCACTTGTTAGGTTTTTGTTACTGATGATTTTGTGGTGTTAGGTCCCCCTGTTCCCCTTCTGTTCCACCATCAGTCTTGTCCCTTTAATTTCCTGCCCTTGTGAATTCCAGTTTGTTGCCCATGTTCTGTTGGAGTTTGGTGCTCTCTGCTTTCAGCCTTAATAAAACTTAGTTTTTTGTTCTTTTAA
This sequence comes from Archocentrus centrarchus, assembly GCF_007364275.1. Lineage (NCBI taxonomy): Eukaryota > Metazoa > Chordata > Actinopteri > Cichliformes > Cichlidae > Archocentrus > Archocentrus centrarchus. The sequence goes on from NC_044346.1 coordinate 6,768,573, forward strand.
CCGGAGTTCTGAGTCCTACATTTGGCATCCTTTTCCCACAAAACTTTGTTTCTTGACACAGTAGAGTTAAAAAAAAAAAAGTACACACATTTTATAGTGGAATGTCCAACAAGTAAAATTATTCAGTTTAAGTGCATTTTCCCCCATTTAAAGGTGTGCACAGTGGGAGCACAAACAGAATCCATGGCAGGGTAATTTCAGCTCATTCAGTAAATTGTGATGATTAGCTCAGCTGAGTTACATCATCACTGTGTTACTGACAGTCATGTTCCAAGTGAGAGCCAGTTACTATCCACATGTTAATACTGAATGCCATGTTACATTTGTAACACCAGCTTGATAGGCTATGCATCACAGCACACTGGATTGTGAATTGTCAGGAAGACAAAGAAGGCCGAGCCAAAAAGGGATTTGGAGCCTCGCCTTTACAACCGCAATTAATCATCATTAAATATTTGAACTTTCAAATAATTCAAACGCCCCATGTGTGAAAGCTCCAGTTTAAATGTGGAATGAAACATTTTCAGTAGACTTTAAAGGAACAGCGGACACATTACTAAGAAAGAATCAGCTACTGTTTCAGTTTAATCCTTTGCATGTATTTAATTAGTATTACTCTGACCCACAATGCATGAGTATATAACATGTATCATTTTCCTTTTATTTTTCTATTATTGTTGCTGTTGCTATCAAGGCGTTTATTTGGAAGAAAGCCCTTCAGTGCTCCCATCCATGTCAGTCTCCTGATGTGGAAAAAAGGAGTCAGATAAATGGAACAGAAGGTCCTCACCCCGCCATGACGATGAAGAAATCCAGCCTGTTCCATGTGTCCCCGAGGTAACAGCGTCGACCAAAGATCCCCAGAGCAATCATCTTCACAACCATCTCCAGAGCAAAGAAGATGTAGATGAATGCATCAAAGGCCTGACAGAAATAAAGCAAAGATACGAGGTGTTAATGAGGGAAAAGAGGAAAAAGTCATTTTCTGACTGCTTTTGATGTAATTCAGCTGACTGAACCATAAACGATGCATCGTTTTGGGGATGGAAACAAAATAATCATGGAGAGAGATCTATTACATTTAGCATGTAAAAGTTAAACTAGCTGACTTTCTGCACTAAGTGATAAATGGAAAATCATCATTTGAATCAACAGGTTATTTATTTATGTTTCAGGTATAAAGTGGCAAGGACATTTATCATTTTGCTGCAGTATTGCAGTTCAGTATACAGTAGGCTTACCATTGAAAAATTGATTAAATTAAATAAATGATACATGTCTGTGACAAAGAAATCACTTGTTGAGGGAAGCACTCACATCTCATAGACAAGAACCAGCAAATGTACACACACACACACACACGCAAAAATAAATACATAAAACAGCTTGGTCAAATCTGCTGCACCTTGGACTTTTGTAGCACCTGGTACTAAGAATCTCTAGAGACATGCTGAAGGCAGAGTCAAAAACTTGGAGTCTATTGGTCCATCTTGCATGTTGCCAATGACATACAGTAGCAAGGAGGAACTGTTATGTCTGACTGACTCATCTTCATCAAATGTGCATCCAGGGCTGATGGCAAGATGCACGTTTTCATTTCAGCAAATAAGACTAAAGCCAACGTCTGGACTTCACCATTCCTACAGACTTTCACACCTGAGTACCTCTGAGTTCATAAACTTCTCCAAATCCACAAATCCTTCAGGTGATGCTTCAGCTGTGGAATTCATATTTTACTTGTAACTGTACTTCTAAATCTAACAACTAATTGAGTGTACACAATGTAGTTACAGTACAAGAGTTAACGTTAGGATTCACTCGTTCAAAAAATATTTGGACACAAATTATATATGCAGTGCCTTAGCATTTATCATATCCCTGGCAACTACTGAGATCATCTCAGTGGCCTGTCTGTAATATAAGTGAAGCAATTAGTTAATGAATGAATTGATTTATTCATTTTCTGTTAAATGATTTATCAGTTGTACAACCTTCCTCAGAATTTATTAACTGCCATTTTTTTTTAGATGAGAATAACATTCAGTGATTCCAGCTTCATGACTGGGATGACTTGATGCTTCTCTTTGCCATAATAAACAGTAAAACTCAATATCTTTCCATTTTGTTGGTTTTAACAATGAATCGATATCTCTTTGTTTGTACACAGTGAGAGTTTTGGTAACATTGTGTGTGAAAAGCGAGCTCTAGGCAGCTAATTACATAAGGCACTTTTTCCATGACATCATCCCAATGCCAACAACTCTTCTCCAAATGAACAGGTTGCCTTAAATGGTGGGGTAGTGAAAAATAATTAGCTTGAGCAGCAATCAGAGGTAAGCCCCACGTCGACATTCCCACACCACACTCCAAGCTTTAATCAGGCATCTAATTAAAAAAAAAAAAGAAAAAAAATCTAAACAAATCAAAGATCTTAGCTTGCTAATGAATGCTATTGCTGCTGTGTGCAAAAAGCCTAGATTAGCTGGAGTTCTTTTCTATTCATACTGGGGGATTAGAGATGAACTGACATGCTTGGTGTTGCCTGTAATTTGATTTTCAGAGTGATATACTGCAGGCAACATGATCCAAATCTGAACCATTCATGTGGATCTTTTTTTTTTTTTTTACCTGTTTGATGCTGAAAAAATGTATTCTATTTAGAAAGTCCAGAAGAGTGCAGGTATTAATGGGTTATTAATAAGGAGGAGTGGTCACTTTCCAACCTTGACCTTTGCTGAAAAGATGGATGAGGTGCTACCATCGCAACCATTTATCTCTCCTGACATTTCTGCAGCTTTCTAAAACATCTCACTTTTTCTTTTTCTGTCTTCTTCTGGCTTTTTTCCCCATTACCTCTCTCTCTGTATCCATACCAGTGGAAATGTGGAATAATTCAGGGGAATTTTCTTCAGACTTTTTGGAGGATATTAAAAGTTCTTCTTTTGTTCAGTTCTCTGTCAAGATGATCTCACACTGCTTCAATAATGTTGAGTTCCAGGCTCTGGGGATGCCGATCCATGACTGTCCCAGTCAAGGGCTAACTTTGGGTCCAACATTGGGGGGTTAAGCTCTCTGCCTATTTATTTATTTATTAAATCATTTACTTTTCTAAAAGGATTCAGGAGATTTTGGGTTAACCATATTAGAAATATATTGTAATGCTTTTACTACGTATTTATTTAACTTTCTTTGTATTTACTCTGCGCTTTCTGTAGAGAAAAAGGTTTTAACTTAATGTGTTTAAAATATAACGAGTCTCATCCCGGACCTTTCTGGGACGCATCTTCAGTCCTGTTATCAGCACTAATATTAGTTATTAATAACTAAATACATAAAATGTGTGTATTCACTTGAGTAAAACGATATACTTGTTTAATGTGTTTAGTTTATTACATATTACAGGTATTGTACTGTGCCGCGTGTTCGTAAATAACCACTTTTATCTTCTTTTTCTTCTGACTCATTGTCAGATTAGGAGTAGCAGGTCTCACGGAGCTAGCTATTAAATCATCAGCTAACAATACATATACATTTACCTCATTTTGATTTTTCCGCTTTTTACAAGGGGATGTTGTTGACCAACAATGAAAAATTGTTGGTTGTCTGCTTTTTTGGCGCTCTTTTCATCTTTTTCGAACTACACCCACAACCCAGCAGCTGCTTCCACAAATCCGCAAACTGTGAACGCCGCCGATTGGTAGAGAAAGCGGGTTGGGTGATACCAAGTTTTCGTGGGGAGAGGGGGGGTTACATTACCAAAGAGCTAGCATTTTTTGTAAATCGAAATGATGTGACTTTATTGGGGGGGTTATAGTGATTTGATCAGATTATTACTCTATACAACCTGATGCCACAGAATTTTATTCCAGTTCTTGTGTAATTTGGCAAACCTCAGCCTTTTCTCCCCCTTTCCCTTCTTTAAGAATGGCTTCTTGACAGCTATAATCCCATTGAAATTATTACTAATGAGGTTTTGTCAAACAGTATAGATGGATCAGCTGAAAGGCCACATGCATTTCTCAGGTGATATTTTTGGGACTTTGCTGGATTTTTTTTCCCTACTTCTTAAAGATGTGACTTTCAGATACTGTTTTGTGCGCTGCTGTATAGTTTTGCAGGCCTGTCACATCTTCTTTTGTCCAGTTTCTTCATTTTTTTAAGAACACACAGCTCACTATGCCAAGATATGCCAATGATGTGTTTTGTTTTGTTTGTTTGTTTTTGACAGGATGCTAGTAACAAAGTGTCTGAAGATATAATTTGCTCTTCGCTCAATTGTCTGTTATACAAGTCACAACACTGGTTGATCCTCTGAGTTAGGTGCCTTTTTTTAGCCTGAATGACTCACAGGTGTTAAGTGGCTTAACAAACAAAAGCCATTGTTCTGAAAATGGCCAGGTACAAAGACTGGACTGAAAATGAGTGAAAAAGCAGCCAATATCCAAAGAAAAACTTTGAAAGATCTCCAGAGAGCCTGGAGAACTGCTGATCAAAACCACAAGTCTGGCTCCTTAGAAGCAAAGTATAAAGAAATGAGGAGTGGCTCAAGACTTTTGCACAGTAATGCAAGTTATTAAAGTATGTGTTTTTTCTTATCTTCTTTTTTTGAGCACTCATCCATCATCTAACGATGTCTACTAGTTAAGTTACTGAAGCCTCCAAAGGTTTTTGAGCCCACATTTGTTAGAGCTTATAGACTTTGCTGGTGAAGCAGCATGGCAATCATGTTGAACAACGGATTTTCTGATAGGAGAGTATTGACTGTGGGGCTGTAACCCACTAAATCCATGCTGATATTGAATAGGGTGTATAGACACTTGGTGGAGAAATTCTATTAGGTCCAACTCAACAACCACAACCCCCGCAGCGAGTTGAATCAATCTGCTGTGTGCTGCATTTGCTGCTGTACTACATGATACTTGTAGTGCCTTGTGTGTATTTCGTAAGCCTGTGATTCAGCAAACACTTTACACTAGCAGACTGAAGACATATGTGCACAGGCTCTAGCACAGATGTTACACCTACTCGAGCCACCTTTGACATAAGTGAGAAGGGATTCTGTGTCTTGCCAAATGATGAGTGAAGCTGCAGAGGTGCCATACATGAGAGAGTCACGCTTGCTGCACCATAAAGACCACATGCTAGCAGTGAGTCAGTGCAAGGATGTGCAAACCCCAGCATGGGAGGAAGAGCATGAGGGGTGAATGAGGTGAGGAAGAAGTGAGAGAAAGGATGGGGGGAAAAGATGCGTTTGGATGTATTAGTGTGTGTTTGCATGTTCTTTTCTGCTATAATTGTATATGTAATGAGATTCTAATCAAATATACTGTACATGGACCAGTGCAACTAGCTCCCTTTACTTTTAGAGCCCTATAAAAAAAATGCTTCAACAGCTGTAGCTTGCAGAAATGATACATTTCTTTGAAAGGAATATTTCTGTTATCACAGGGTTTCCCTCAGGGGAGTGACAATGTATCTACACACAACTGGTTTCCGAGTATTAAAAGAAAAGAGTCTGTTACTGTACTTTACTTAGCAGAGGTCTATGGGATCCATTGTTATTTCTTGCCACTTGATAAACAATTTTTATTGGAATCCTCATGAGCTCCTTTGAGGGAAGGACAAAACCTCTTTCATATATGCAGGAAAACTCTGCTACATGATCACAATGACAGCATGACATCCGATTCCACAAAAACAAAACAAAACAACACACTCACAAGGCATTACTGTGAAGCAGATACAAATCCTTTGAGGCTTCATGGGATATTGTTATGTTTGTGTGTACCTGTAGTACTTGGCATCGGTCTGAGGAGCAGTCGATGTTCTCACAGGGCTGGTACATTCCCAGGGTGACGCAGTTCAGCAGGATCACCATCATACTCACACGCTCGAACCATGTAGAAACACATCTGGTTAAGGAGAATACCTCACAAAGTGAAAGCCTAGACTTCACGTTCCATTGAAGGGGAAATGGGTCATTCATACTTTAAACAATAAATAATTTCTTATTATTTATTGTTTAAAGTACACACACACACACACACACACACACACACACACACACACACATGCACACAAATGCACATGCACACAAATGCACATACACACACACAAACACATGCACACATACACACAAGCATACGAACGCACACATGCACACAAACGCACACACACACACAAACACACATGCACACACACAAACACATGCACACATACACACAAGCACACACACACACAAACAAGCACACACACACACATGCACACAAACACACATACACACACAAACACACACATACACACAAGCACACGCACACATGCACACAGACATGCACACATACACACAAACACACACACACCACACACACACACGCATGCACGCACGCACGCATGCACGCACACACACACACACACACACAGACACACACACCAAGTGAAAGAAAGCAAGAAAAAACTGTTCTCTCCAGTTCCTGATAGTATGTCTAACTTTTTACTCTAAAGGGTGCATATGGTCTAAATGTGACACTCGACAGTTCATCCCGTTATTACAGCACAGGTGCTAATCCCTCCCAAAGGCCTGTTCTTTACCAACACTCTTACATCTGTAGAGTGCTTTTATATTTTATGATGGGTTCTCAGAGTCAGCATTATTTCTTATAGCTGCTATAAATGTTAAAAAACAAAACAAAACAAAACTGTCAAAAACAGAAGAACCCTGAAGAATCCAATTTTAAAACCTGCCACAGTTTTTCTTTGATCACTCAATAAATGTTAATCCTCAATAACAGGAGTTTGCAGTAGGACTGGAAAGTGTAACGTGTGGCATCTGACATATACTATGAAAAATGCACTTTTCTTATTTAACCTCATCACTCCGCTGACACTCACTTATGCACCCCAAAGAATCTAAATTATAAAGACAAATGAGCTGCATCAGATGCTACAGGGACATTTCATAGAACTGAACTGCACCATCTACTGTCTGCAAGATGCTGAAACCCTACTGGTTCAGTGGTTTCTATTAGGAAGATCCCATATCACTGTGAGTAATCAAACTAAGCTTTATTGGCAAAGAAAGGCACAGGGAGTGATTCAAAATTGACCATGTTTTCACAGAGTGAGTGCATTGCTTGGCTAACAAGTGTGTGAAGGACGATGTGCTGTAATAGCCCAGGAGGTCCAGTCCCCCCCGGAGGCAATACAGAGCAGCATGCTGAAATTCTCCCCAAGCAGCTTACAATACACCGTCAGCAGGACAGGTGCAGCGTCAGCAGAGGTATAAGACACACAGAGAATTTCCTGAAAACATTAACTTCTCAGCATGTTTATCTTGGCCCTGCCTGAACTTTCCTACAAAAAGATGGACTACTTTAGATATCACAGGATGGATAAAGATAGGTTTTGAGTGGGCAAAACACATGCACACACATAAACACAAAGACAGAGGCTTGCACACAAACACCCACTTCTCAAAACACATATGAGCGGAAAAGGCACACACATATGCACGTGCAAAGAAACCAACAGGTTCAAACATATAACACTCAAATCACCCACCCACACAGATTCATACAGTACTTTCTCACACACATACACACACACTTGGGCACATTATGTTTCACATTAAAGCAAACATTAAATCAATGCATGTCAGCTGACAGGGATCATTTAAAGAGAAATTTTCACTGCAGGGTAACATGTTTGATATCGAAGGCAAATAGGCTAATAGCTGCAAAGCAGACATGAGACAAGGTTAAGAGGAAAGACTTGTCATGTGGCCTAATGTGCATTCATCTTGCCTGAAACACAACAAACAGGCATCAAAGACATGGATTAATGAACTGCATGATAGCAATTGAGCTAAAGTGAACAAAAAAAAATGCTATTTGAATAACTGTATGCAAAGTTCCGGCTATTAAACACACAGCCAGAGGCATTTAGAAACAACAACAGTGACACACGCACACACACACGCAAATAAATATGTGCATATGCAATTTTGCATTCGTAATATGGAAATGGAAAAAAATGGAAACGTTTGAAATTACATGTTTCCAAAAGACTGCAAGTATTGTGTACAATGTGTGTACATCCTCTACCATTTAGAAGAATTGGTAGAGGATGAATAAGATAATAAGAGGTCAGGTCATCTGTGAGTCCATCACTGTTATTTGCTTGAAAATAAATGAGAGAACTTGATTATGTACGTACTGCATGTGCGTATTTCACACATTTTCACAATTTTCATAAATTGCACACATACTCCAGCATCAATTTAAACTTTTGCTCTTTTTTTTTATAATGATCGGTTAACCATTAGTGATATAAGTAGGCTTTATATATAATTTTACACAGATATAGTAAAATCAAGTGGAAATTTAGCCACAAATGATATATATTTAAAAAAAAAATTCAGATTATGTCACCACTCTACAAGCAGGCATTGCAGGCTACACTCACACGCGCACACACAATTTCACCACATCAGCTTTTTGTGCTGCTAGCCCTTCCTAATGAGGACAGAGATATCATCCTCAGGTGTCACTGAGCCTGTGTGAGAACCTCAGGCAGTGTCTGTGAATACAGCCCCTAAAAAACTAAAGCTTTTCCAGGCAGCTACACTTTAATGCGAAAAGCGTAGCTGGACAAAATTGCAGGTCAGCGCTTTCTTATTTCCCCATTCTAAGTAATGATGACAGCTTTTGGACTAATACTATTAGGATTATCCTGGGGTCATTTTCACTCCTAAATGCATTCTTTCAAAACAGCCTCGACGTGTTGCTAGAGTGCCCGGCTTTCCAGTTACCTTCTAATGGACGCTGCCTATACATGAGCTGCCTTTAACAATGTGCAAGTGTCTGTCTATCTTTCGCCACTTCTGAAAAATGAGTCAATTAGTGTAGGTGCCTTGGAGGAGGCTCCATCTTTTTTTTATTCTCTCACACAGACACATGCACACACACCTCACATCAACACTGGAAGGAAAAGAGGTGGAATTCAAAGCGCAAAGCTCTATTACAGACCGGGTGTTCGAAGATTAACTCTGAAATACTTTTATAGAACTATTCCACCTTCTGAATTTTTTAACCTTCATTTTTTTTTTATTCTCCAGGAGTAATTGCAAATTGTAGCATATGCTGTTTTCAGCCCGCTCTGCTTCGCATTCATCCAGCGGCTGTCACTCACTGGTGGAAAGCTCCTTGGAACACCTACAGTAATTCAATGTGGGTCACTGAGCGGCACCATTAAAGGATCCGGAGGTACAATTGTACAACACAATTACTTAAACTATACAGTATGTGATTAAACTAACACGCTTGTCCAATAGTTGTCAAGTGACTGGATAAAATATACTTTAATGTTCATTGTTAAAAGGATGGAAGCATTTAAGCCTATAAATGAAAGGCAATTCATTCTGAAACACTTGCAAAATAGTCCTTTTAAGATTGACAAACTGTTTAAATCAACTGTTTTCAGCTCCTTTTACATTTTTCCATGCATGCAGAGTAAAGGAACAGCACAGTTTGTATCAAAGCACCACGGACGAGTTTCAGTCAGTGTATCATACAGCTAGGAGGAAACAAATCTAAGATTTTAAAAGGCCAGATAAAATTCAGTGGCACCGGAGACCATTACCCAGAAGATTTGGATGTGCCAAAAGCATCAGCGTGACAGAGCTGGGAAGAGCTGGGAGGCTGAAAGTGTGCGGCAGCGGGGGATAAATGAATTCTTAATACCTCACTGCATGGCGTCACTCTGTCTACCCCGTTCTCAATGCCTCTCTCCCTTCCCTCTCTCTCTTGCTTTCCTCTCTTGTTTTTATTGTTCCCAAAGAGGAGGCAAACGACCTCTGGTTTCCATGGAAACCAATCGACTATCAAATGAAGTAAATCGCCACAAAGGATGGGGAGAGAAAGGAAGTAAAGAGAAGAGAGAGGCAGGTTTATGGGGAGGTTGTTTTAGTTTGCAACTTGGTGCCCCTAAGTTAGTTTCTTTCATAACTAAACCTCACTTTCCATGCAAAATGTTTTGCCCCATTAAAAAAAAAAAAGGTTCACTATAGCATGTCTGTGGTTTAAAACAGAGGTATGATATTTAGATCCCCCAGTCATGGAAAAATAAAACAAAACAAACATCTCTGGAACTTCTGGAGGTGTGACGTTTCACATAGCAGACCAGTTAAAATCCCTTCTTTCACCAACTTTTGAGCAACAGATTTGCGATAGAGTTGAGGGAAGCTGTGTAAAAGACTGAAGAAGGACAGTATACCGAGGGCTTCTTGCTAAAGGTTCAAACACACCCAGAAGTTCAGTATTAACATGTTCAATATTGCTTAACCCACACAGAAATAGAAAACACAGACCTCAGTTTTGAATGTCAGAAAGTTTTGTTCGGTTTTTTTTTTTTTTTAAATAACCTCCACCAATTAGGTTATGCCTTTGGCAGAGTTTGTGTGCCTGTGGGTCAGTCTAACTGTGAACATGACAGCTCAAAAAGCTTTGAATGAATTCTGATAAAACTTTGTAGGTGTGTAGAGTGGGGTCACTTTAACAGTCCATTAAAATTTGTCTTGCATCCATCAAGGTTTTCAAGCTCAGCTTAATGATTTATTGGTTGAAAATTGACAAAAAGTCTTATAACTCAGAAACTATGATTCTTACAAGTGTGGTGTGTAGAGTCAAAATATAGAAAGAACCATATAAAGATTTAAAATATGTCACAAATGGGGACTCTAAATATCACGTTACTTTGGACCTCTGACCTTTCCTGCAATGTCAAATAAGGTCGAACTTTCATAAAATGTCTTTTTATGTTTAAAACTTCTTAAAAATTCTGCTGCCTTTGTTTGTATTGGCAACATTTAGGAAATGATCCTGGTGTATGGGGATTCTAAATATCACTTCATAATTTGCATCCAAATATCATGTCACATTTGACCTCTGACCTCACTTTACATTTCACATCTTTCTTTCAAGTTAACCCCAATATGTGTTACACCTTTAAATAAAAAAAATATTGTCAAGAGAAAGAGAATAATAGAAAAAAATTACGATTATACTCAAAATGATGTCAAGTATATTAAAATGGTTTCAGCAGCCTGCACTTGTTTTTATTGTGCTACAAACTTCTTAAAGTACATTTAAAAAGAACAAAGAAAAAAAAAGTGAATATATAAAAAATACAATACTATTGCCTTTAAAGTAAACACTGCCCAGAGAGTGAGCTGCCTTGGCTGAGGTTTGCACTCTCGGAGTGCTTCTTGTTTTATCTTGTTCTCATATTCCACCTTGTGCTGTTGATCCCTAAACAGTGCACACTGTGGAGTTGCAAAATCTTTTAATTTTTCACCAGTAATACACCTCAAGGCCTGTAACTAGACTGACATGTAAAATTGTGGGAGTTCTCTGTAGCCATTTCAATATTTGTAGCCAGATGTTGAGAGGTTGGTAAATGTTCATTTGGGGTGAAATCCAATACACAATTTTTTTTTTTTTTTTTTTTTACATTCCTGCACACATGCAGGTTAAGATAAAGCATGAAATAAAGAGTTAGATTAGCTTGAGATTTTTTTCTTCATGTGTTAGCCCTGCAGCAGGCTGGCGACCTGTACAGGGGGTACCCTGCCTCTCGCACTATGGCAGCTGGGATAGGGTGAAATCTGCTAAATAGCAGCAAAGCAAAATCCTATTACCTTAAAGTGCTAATGTGATGTTAACTGCGGTGTGCTCACTACATTTGGGGCACAGCACAACCATTTATTCTACAACTGTAACATTTGCTGCTTAATTCTTATTTTGGCTCATTTGTTCCTAGTTTTATCTCACTTCACCTTATCTTTGACTCACTCACTTTCTCCATCCCTTTCTCCTCTTACTCTCCATGTGCTCTCCTCTTTCACTGCACAGTATTCACAGACACTGGCAGGTCCTTTCTCCTTTCCTGGAATTTTCCATCAAGGGTTCCTCAATCTTGTACAACTGGCAGGAGAGAGGGAGCACGGAGTGTATTTTTGTGTGATGGTGTATCAGTGTGTGTGCTGGACAGCAGTAAATGTCATGGGATATCACATGGTAATGCTTCACAGCATCTCATGTCAGCTTCTCTTTTCCTTCAGCTGTCAGCTCAGAGGAGCAAAACACAGACACATGAAGGCCGTGCACATAACTGTTGAAATTCTTACTTATCACTTAGTTCTGTGAATCTCTGATTGCTCATTAACATTCTGTTTTGTGGTCAGAGACATTAAATCAGTGATAAAATGAATGACATGCTGAGAGAATACTGATTCATTATACCAAAAATATCAACTACATCCAACAAATGTAACACTAGAGGTGTAAACTGCAAAGCACATTGCTAATTTAACATGTGTATGCCCAGTTCAAAGGTACCTAATCGCTCACTATGCATTTCATTCACTTCTTTTCTAAGAAGTGCAGTCATAATTGAATTCAGGGCGTGGCGTTTTACCAACTCCACCAATCCACTTGTAGGCTCTGGGCTCTGGGCTCTGGGGGGGGAGGATATGTACTTATTACTGTGAAACTTTTATATGTGTAACCTGTTTAAGTGATGAGATTGGAGCTTAGGTGCCAAACACTTATTGTATTATGCTGCTGTAAACATAATATTTCAGTGAGCTGTCTGCCTTAGATATGATATATGAGCCGTTCATACCAACACACGGCATCAATTCTGCCTGCGCACAGTTCTGTGTTACCTTCAGTCGATCACAGGTTCCAACATCGTGGTTTAACAAGCAGGCAGACCTTCAGTTAGTGAGCGCACACTGACTTCAGGCTTCCAAATGCAGACTTCAGCTGCAGGTTCGTGTTAATTTAAAAATAAATAAGAAAGTGACTGATTGTATGTTTGTCTGTGGCTATCCGGTTAAGATAACACAACATTTATGCCAACTTTTGACTGCGAACAGCAGCAATGTTTCTTTCAGTACAGTTTTAACTCAGGCTGATGACCTGTAATCCCCCAATTACAGGAAATATTGCAAAAAAAAAAAGAAGTAGTGGAACCTTGCTGGAATTACTGAATATCACTTACAGTGATGTAAAACTTACAGTAAAGAAATTATTGATATTACTGAATCAGCATTCTTTTTAAACTCTTTAGCTTAGTGGGAAGCTTCGTCTTAAAGTGAGTAACTGCAGGCTGCAGCTGCATAGATGGTGAGATTTGATATTTCGGTGGTTAGGAAACAGATTTCCTTCTAAATAAGGAGAAACTTTCTAAAGTGTTCCACTAACACACTGACACAAATACTATTCAGTTAAATAAATTATAAAGTTTTTTTTTTTTTTAAATATATATGTGAAGCATTTTTTAAAGAATTAAACTTGAACTTTCCAAATCTGCCTTCGCTTTCTGTCCGCGTCTCCCACTTTCTCTCTCGCTCTCTGGCTAATGCACAGCTGCCATAGGATTCCTTAAGACAAGCTCTGCCCTGTTGCTGTGGCAACCAGCACTGACAAAATATTAGGAACCCTCTGTTGTTTGTGAATATCTGCATGGCGTGAGCTTGTGTGTGTGTGCATTTATATTGTGAATAGCACCCTCTTTGGCCATTTAAATACTCGTTTCATTCTTTGAGGATCCAGAGTTTGTAAATGGAAGTCTAAGGAAGCTGCAATTCATCCAACGAGACAGCGGTTTGGCTTAATGAGGTGTTATCAGTCTTGCTTGTGTGAGAAGATACCGCTTAAGAGTGAACTCACTTTCTATGACAGGTCTAAAACTTTGCCCGCACAGACTAGGAGGATCCACGGTTTGGCTGAAATTATTAGTTTACTGTGAGTCAATTTAGCAGTCATTTACCTCCTGGAAAAGGATAGAGGTCGATAAACTGCAGCAATATGGAGGACTGATTGCATGGACAGAGACAGGTGAAGATCTGTTGGTTTAGTAACAGCTGCCAACTAAGGTATCTTTCTGCAGCGATGGCCAGATATGGGGAATAGAAGTTAGAAGAAAATACTCTGTGTGCAATCACAGATAGAAGCCTGCTTATAAAACAGGAAAAGACACCAACAAGCACACAGAATCTCTGACTTGGACCATCTGGTGGGATTTTCTGTGCCTTCCTTTTGCTATTTTTTTTTTTGGTTGTTCCTACCATTCTCTCCCTTACTTTCTTTTGATGTAGTATGATGGTAATATGATATGGGTGTTAAGTGTGTAGGTTTCCTCTTCTGCCCACAACCACTGTTGCATGCTATTTTCATCCTCCAGTGTTGCCAGGCTTGTGTAACTAATAGGAAAAAAGCCTAGATGAACAGACTGACCCTCAATTACGCAATGCAACTACTGATTGTGCTAAAAATAGTGGAGATGTCTACCAGTTAAAGGAAATAAAATAAACACACACTCTCTCTCTCTCATAGCTTCTGTGAAATGAACACAGAACAGTGGCGAGGCTGGTAAACCAATGGCCTGCTTATCTATCAGCTCAGCAACTTTTCTTGCAAATTAACTGCTGGCCACATCAGCATGCTAGTTCAAATCAAGGTATCGCTAAACTATTAAAAAAAAGGAAACAATCCCCAAATTGTTGTCATTGAAACTTTGATTAAATCCGTGGGTTTAGTAAAGTGGCATGCAGCGATTATTACAGAAAGACAAGAAGAGTTGATGACACCTGCTTCCGAAAAAACAAAACAAAATCTTCCTCCACTTTTTAACAAGACAAACTCGAATAAAAACATAGAGTTTTTTGATCCCTGTCTTTTTCTTTTAAATAAGCTGAAGGCCTCCTGCAGCTTGTTGCATTCTTCCTGGACATCTTCATCTTTTCTGCACTCCTTCCTAGTTGAGGAAATATTATTACCTCATACATTCAGCTGGTAATATGCCTCCAATAGTGTAGTGGTTTGTGTCTATAACCCCAAATGGTTATGGCTGGAATGACATAAAAATTTGCCAAATCAAACATGTTATGGTGACCCCTTGAAGCAAAGGAACAGACAGAAGCTTTAGCTGACAATGATGAGTGCTTACAACACCTAACTACACATAAAACTATATTACTGCTGAAAAATGTTCCCTATCAGTGTTATATTGATTAATATTGTTGCTGCATATGTTTAAGATTGAGCTCATTTTGAATGGGTTACTTTACATTCTGTTTAATGCCTCATATTTGATAAAAATTATGATTGTAGTGGCCATCCTGTGAGGACAGCTTATAATGAGGTCAGAACAAATAGGCCTACACTTTGATTTAAAAATCATATTAAACATATTTATAAATATTTTTTTAAAAATCACAGCAGAATTAAAAGGTTTGAGCACTGTGTGATATGGTTAACTGTATGTATCTACAGGGGGATTAAAAATATTCATGAAAATGAAGGTGGTGTATTAGCAAAACAGCTGGATAAACTCAACCTGCACCTGTGCAACTTGCCAGAAGGAAGAGTCCCCCTCTCTGTTATCAAAGCTTTCATTGCTAAGGAGTTAAATTAAAAACAACACCCCAACTCCTCTACATCACACACATGTTGGCCAAATTGGTTTGTAAGAGGAAACTTATCTGTTACAATGATAAATCACACAAAGCTTGTTTATTTGTGAATACTGGCTCTACCATGAATGCAGACCAAACCGCAGCTTGTCTAGCACACTGGTCTTCCATCAGTATCCGTCGTTTCTGCAGGCCCCAAAATACGACCTATATTTACGTTTCCAAAATGGTCGCTCCTACCTCTGGTTTTGCAGAGACAACACAATCAGAGCTGAGGTGCACAGTGCAGAGAGGTCACCAACTTTCTGCAGAATCAATTGCTACAGATCTCCAAACATCGTGTGGCCTTCAGATTAGCTCAAGAACAGTGTGTAGAGAGCTTCATGAAATGGGTTTCCATGGCTGAGCAGCTGCATCCAAGCCTTACATCACCAAGTGCAATGAAACAGAGGTGTAAAGTGCGCCACCACTGGACTTTAGAGCAGTGGAGACGTGTTCTCTGGAATGACAAATCATTCTTCTCTGTCTGGCAAACCAATTGACTTGTGTGGCTTTGGTGGTTGCCAGGAGAACGTACTTGCCTGACTTCATTGGGCTAAGTGTAAATTTTGGTGGAGGGGGGATTATGGTGTGGGGTTGTTTTTCAGGAGTTGGGCTCGGCCCCTTAGTTTCAGTGAAAGGAACTCTTAATGTTTCAGCATGCTAAGACCCAAATGTCTTAGCATACTAAGACATTTGGGACAATTTCATGCTCCCAACTTTGTGGGAACAGTAAGGGGATGGCCTCTTCCTGTTCCAACATGGCTGCACACCAGTGCACAAAGCAGGACCATAAAGACATGGATGAGTTTGGTGTGGAAGAACTTGACTGGCCTGCACAGAGTCCTGATCTCAACCTGACAGAAAACCTTTGGGATGAATTAGAGTGGAGACTGGAACAATAGTAAAAAATTCCCATAAACACCCCTAAACCTTGTGGAAAAACTTCCCAGAAGAGCTGAAGCTGTTATACTGTAGCAGTAAAGGGTGGGCTGATATCAGATTAAAGTTCATATGCATGTGAAGGCAGATACGTTTGGCAATAAACAGTAGTGTATTCAAGTTGAAAATCTTTTCTGATATATATTATGCAATTCATTGAGAACAAAATGACATACCAACAGTCAGCAGAAATAAAAATGATTAACTCTTTGGCAACTGGATTCAAAAGCAAAAATCAAACCTAAAACACTTCAAATATTCACTTAATTTTTTTTGAGTGGTGTACTCTCCCTATCCCTGTCTCTGTCTGTGAGCATCACTCTAACATCATCTTATGTAAGGAGATCAATTAGCTCTAGGGTGTCAGAATGAGTGTTTGAAAATGCTCAGCATTTCTGTTTTGTTTGGCATCATTATAATTTGGCTGAGACATAACAAGGTGACACATTAATATTCATTATCTTAACAAGAGGAACAAAGTGTGCTATCTGCAGGGACAAGTGTCACTTTGAGTGGGGTAAAGAGGCTTTCTATTTTGGTCCACAGTACAACACAAACATGCACTTGCAGACACAAACATAACACATTAGCACATTAGCACATGCCATTCAACAGTTTCCAAGATAGCAGCATGCAGATAGCAATCATTGGAGGCAAGTGTTAATGACAGACTAATGACTGCCATTTACCATTGCTTCATTTAAATGTGTCTCAGTTTTTCACTCTATGCTGAATTTGGGAGTTTATTAGCTTTATTAAGTTTTTTCATATATTAAAAACTAGTGTTCTAAAAATAAACCATAAACTCTCATTTTGTCTAGAAAAACTGGGCTGTTTAAATATTTTTGTCCTCATGTACACCTTATGTGTGCTGTACAAGTTTCTTCATTTTTGAAACACACAGTTGGTAAAATTCAAAGTGTGTGTTTCTTAGGAAGCGTATGGCTAAGATCAGGGATCCTAAAATCCAGGCCTCGAGGTCTGGTGTCCTGCAGGTTTTAGATCCTGATCCAACACACCTGAATCAAATGGCTGAATTACCTCCTCAGTATGCAGTCAGGTTCTCCAGTGTCCTGCTAATGACTTCTTTATTTGACTCAGGTGTGTTGGATCAGGGACACATCTAAAACCTGCAGGACACTGGCCCTCGAGGCCTGGATTTGAGGATCCGTGGCTTAGATTGTCCCTAGAATGATATCCTTGTATGGTAACATTAGCTGCATAACGTTTGGTGGGAACTATAACAGGGCCTACATGTTGCAGGGTCTGTCTAAAATGACCCCCTACGTAGGAGCAGGGTCTGTGACATTAACACTACACGAGGTCACAGGCCTACAAAACAGTGTCTCATACTGAATGTTGCATCCATGTCAGGGCAGACTGGGGCATATTCACTGATGATTACTGTATATAAAATATTTAGACAGAAACTTCTCACTTATTGTTTTCAGGTCATACAATCTATTTGCTCATGAGGCACCTGATGGAAGACTAAATTTGTTTATGCTGTAGTAAATGATCTCTGCAGCAAACCACAATCGAACTATTAGAGACAAAAACCTTGATCACCACAGCCCAAGGTAGAGGAACTACAGTCTGGTAGTTGACAATAAGCCAGAGATTTCAATTTTCTGCTAAGCAGAGTGTCTGTTGTGAGCAGCAGCCAAACAGAAAGAAAGAAAGAAAGAAAGAAAAGCTGTATCTGATTTATATTTAACTGTTGTCCCTTCGTGGTTGTCTCTTTGTGTAGCCGTACATTACTCCCTCAGATTTTGAGTCTGAGGATCCTCATTAGTGAAGCAGAGCTACAAACAAAACAGCAGTTTTCAGTGAAAGTGGCCACAAAAATCCAAGCCAGAAGAAATCGCATCATGTCAGGAGCACAAATAGGAGCATGCTCATCATTTTATGATATTGACAAGGTTATGTAGTGTGAATTCATCTCCCGGGACTGTCAGCACAGAGTTCTTCTGTAATATCCTAAGGCAGAAGAAGGATGGATGAGAAAAAAACTCTGCAAATGCCATATACCTTACTTGTTTTTTTTATTTTTTTATGTTAAAGTATTGTTATTTTGACAATGTGGAGGAGATACAGAATTGTTGATAGATGCAACCTGCAAGTGGTTGACTTGTAGGAAGGGGTCCACGCATACCAGCAGTGCTAGAAGCAATGACAGCTCTGCACAAGGAGGCAGTCTTAGTGTTTCCCACACAGAGTTTACTTAAGTGGGCTGAGTAAATATATGTGGTGACTCATTTTATCATTTTGAATATATTATCTTGTTTTTTATTATCAGTGAAAACTACAGCATCAGTAATGGATATATTAGTCAAGAATCCTTGTTGCTCTTATTTTGAAAGTAAAGCCAATGATAAACAGCTAGTCCCAGCGTTTCCCATGTCTTGTTTTTTCTGGCCAGATTGTGGTTGTAGTGGTCAATATTCAGCTGCTTCCCCAAAGAGGACTTTTTATAGTCATGTGAAAAAGAAAGCTTTCACAGGACTCTGTGCAATCCTGTGAAAAACTAAGTACACCTTCACTGCCTCCATAGGAATATAGAGGGCAGGAAGCAACCAGGTGTTGTTAATTAAATGCAATTTATTAACTGACCATCAGCAAGTCTGAGCACCTCTATAAAAGCATGCCACACAATGCCACAGTCTTCCCAGGGGTGAACATACAAACAAATTCACACCAAGGTCAGACCATGCAATGCTCAAAGAAACTTCAAAAAACCCCAGAGCTACATCTCAGACTTTACAGGCCTCAGTTAGCATGTTAAATGTTGAAGTTCATCACAGTAGATTAGCAATCAGAACAAGACAGAACAAGTATGGCTTGTTTGGAAGGGTTGCCAGGAGAAAGCCTCTTCTCTCTAAAAGGAACACTGGCAGCGCAGGTTAGGTTTGCAAAGTTGCATCTGGAACAATGTCCTTTGGACAGATAAGATCAAAGTAGAGATGTTTGGCCGTAAATCACAGCACCACATTTGACAAAAACCAAACACAACATATCAGCACAAGCCCCTCATGCAAACTGTCAGCACGTTGTTGGAGGGGTGATGATTTAGGCTTATTTTGCAGCCACAGGACCTGTACATGTTGCAGTCATTGAGTCAACCATGAGTTTCTCTTTATCCCGAAGTATTCTTGAGTCAAATGTGAGACCATCTGTCCAACAACTAAAGCTTGGTCCAAACTGTGTCATCCAACAGGACAATGATTCAAAGCACAGCAGCAAATCCACAACAGAACAGCTAAAAAAAAAAGAAAAGAATCGTTGCAGGTGTTGCAGTGAACCAGCCATGGTTCTGACCTCAACCTGACTGAATGCTGAGACGGGACCTTAAGAGAGCTGTACTTAAATTAATACCTGCAAATCTCAATGAACAGAAGTGATGTTTTAAGGAAGAGTGAGCCAAAATCCCTCAATAATGATGTGAGAGTGATAAAGTCATAGAGAAAAACAAGAAGTACTCTGAGAGTGCAAACCTCTGCCAAGGCAGCTCTCTCTCTGGATAATATTTACTTTTAAGGGAACCGTATTGTATTTGGTTTATTGTATATATTCATTTTGTTTTCTTTGTTCTTTTAAAACATATTTTAAGAAATTTGTAGTGCAGTAAAAATCAGATAAAGGCAGCACATACAACATTATGTTGTAGTAGGTAATGGTATTGATTTGTAAATAACTGGAAATGAATGACTCTCCTTCTCTTAATACCATGTTCTTTAAATATGTAATGCATTGTAGGGTCAACTTGAGAGAAAGGCAGATGTGCAACGTAAATGTGAGGGCAGGGGTCAAATGTGACATGATCTTTGGATGCAAACTATAATGAGATATTTAGAATCTATATTTTCCTATATGCCTATATGTTGTCAATACAAACAACGGTAATAAGAGACATAGTTTTATTAAATAGCTTTATATAGCATTATTATCACTTTGACCCTCAGATCAATCTATTGACCACCTAAAGATGGTTCTACAAGCTACTAAATTATGGAGTGTACTCAGCTTTATCACAGGACTGCATAGACTCTTTTTCACATAACTGTATGTGCACGTGTATGTCATCTACACATACACAGGTGCTCACCCCAGTCCCATCAGAAATGGCCTGATTTAAATCAAACATGACTGTCGCTCATTGTAGGTGCAGTCGCTGATCTTTTTCCTGTATTCCCTGTATTGTGATTACTGAATGAGTACATAAACAACTGAATCCTTTCCCTTCCTCTGGCATCTGTTGTTCAAGATTATGTTCAGATTAAGTGTTACATTATAAACACTGATTACCAGTTAGAAAAAATACTGAGCACTTATTCTAGACAACTATGTTTTCTTGGTTTTAATACTTTGTGCTTGTTTTTGTGTCTTGACAAATGTGTTTATCTTGTGTTTGCATGCTCCAAATACTAGATTATGTAATATATATTAAAAAAAACCCCTGAAAACTCTCTTTTGCATAAACTTATGCTATCAGATATAACGCTCCGTTTCAGATTTTTTTTCCCTCTGATAATAGCCAGACTGGCTATTCTAAATAAAACACAAACACACACACACACGCAAGTCTGAGGGATCGCATAACCAGCACAGGTCAAACCACCTGACTTCTATACATCACCATGGCGACACAGATGGCTGTGAGGTGCGGGAAAGCAAAAGCGAGGGATGAAAGGATGCAGGAGGGAGGAAACAGAAATGGAAAACAACAGAGGTGATAACAGTGATACAGAAACTCAAATATAAGCATCCACATGCTCATCCAACCAGTGTTACATACAGAACCTGGAGTGCTAATTACTGGTTCTGCACTTCTTTGAAGGCCTCAGCTCACCGTGAGTAATCCCACACCTGTCCACACACACACACGCACACACACACACACACACACACACACACACACACACACACACACACACACACACACACACACACACACACACACGCACACGCACACACACACACACACACACAGTGTGGCATACCACCAAGGCATCTCTCTACAGGAGCAAGTGTGTTAATTCAGTGTCTGTGAGCTCAGCAGACGATGCCATTCTGACAGTAATGCACATTGGCAGCTACCAGCATGAAGGCAGTGTAGCAATACATGGCATCAACAGCAAGGAGCTGTCTGGAGCAGAGGGGGTAAATGCAAAGAGGATTAAAACACAAAGAGAGGAATAATGAGTTAAATCTGTGGGGGTCAATATCGCAGCATGATATCACTGGTAGAAGTTAAAGTTTTATGTTTAGTGAAAGTTAGATGCATATCTACACATTTTCTTCAGCACATTGTGAAACAGAACCTAGATGTATCTCTATATATTAAATGCCACAACAAAACCATTGTCTTATCCTTTGGGCTCAGCGTCAGCATAAATATTCCATAATTTAAGACTAATAGTGATACTGTCGAGCTTACCTGCTTTGACAGGACTACTGTTAGCAATAAATTATGAGTAAAAAACAGAAATTTGTTAACTGAATATTTTATGATATTTTACGTTTTTACTCCCAAGCCACCTCAAATGCTCTGGCCGGGGTGTGATGCGTCCACCACTATTTACTCTGGAGGAGGCTGTAAATTTGGTGAAAGAAGAGCAGAAATGGGTCGAAGAGTGAAGAGGGAGTGAAGCTCATTTCTGTCATGGCAGCGATACTGATGTTTAACTTTTTTGCTGGTAAGCGCTGCAATTTTTTAAAGCACGGCTGTTTCTGTGTGGCGGTGTTTCTGAAACTTTTTTCGAGGTGGCTGTAATGTTGTTAACGATTCAGACAGAGAATAAAATCTCAACTGCTGTGAGAATGTAATCCGTGTTTATCAGGGGGAAAGTGATTTTTTGGATACCTAACATTAGCTAACATGTTGTTAGCTTATAACCAGCTGCTGCTGTTGTTTAGCCATCTGTGGTCAGCTGTGGTCTGTAGCCAGGAGGGTCACATGTCTAATCTGCTGAAGTAACTGAGACAATAGTGGGAATAAATAAGCATGTTTATGCACGTTTTCATGCGTTAGAGCCCTGATCTCAGTGCGGGAGATGAGGCTTGAGGTGAGGAGGAAGAAGATGAGGAGGTGATGAAAGAGGAGAAAGAACAGTGGAGAAGGAGGCAGATGAAGAACAGAAGGAGGAGAAAGAAATAATGAGAAAGAGATGAGGAGAAATATAAGATGTACAGTTGTTAAATGGTCATATACAGTTTAAAAGAGCTACTTATGATCTTTAAAACTAACTTATAAATGACAGTTTACAGCTGTTTTTTAGCTGTATTTAGGCACCTTTCAGAACTCTCAGGAATCTTGAACACTATAATACAATTCCACTGGGTTTCTTCAATACATACACAGCAATAACCTCCAGCTTACAACAGGGTATTTTGCAGCTGAGACTGAAGTGGCCTGGATAAGAATTCACACCTCCAAGTCTGAGACCATGGTTGTCAGCTGGAAAAGGGTAGTTTGTCAACTCTGGGATAGGGATGACTTAACTCCCTCAAGTACCCCAGGGGAGAATGGGGTAGGAGATTGATAGATGGATTGGTGCCTTTTGCAGTAATGTGGATGGTGCACCAGCCTGTTGTGGTGAAGAGAGCTGAGTGTGAAGGCGAAGCTGTCAATTTACTAACTTTTCTCCCCTGACCTATAGCCATGAGCTGTGGATAGTGACTGAAAGAATAAGATTATAGATACAAACCACCAAAATGGGCTCCTTGCAACCTGTGTCTGGGCTCCACACTCAGAGATAGTATGAGGAGCTTAGAGAAAAGCCAGTTTAGGTGATTTAGGCTTCTTACCAGGATGCCTCCTGGATGCATCCCAGGTGAGGCAAACTGGTAATAGTAATCATAATGTGATTTTCGACTCTAATTGAGCATTCAAAGCACTACCAACCCAGGAAAAACCCTGCTTTAAACCACACTTTGTCATCCTTTTATTCTTGAAGGCATTTGTTGCTTAAGCAGCCTCTGAGATGCTCCTGGAGTTACTAAAGCTATTGTTTAAGCTGTGTGGCTGTGTGTGACAACAGCCGGCTAGTGCCTGTTACTATCCAGAAATAATCCAGAGTATTCAGAAAGAGCAAAAACACAGATGTGAGTAATCAACTAAACACAATCGTGCCATTTTTCGATAACCTGCATGCAAGGATCGTCAAGCTAACTCACAGAAATGGCGTAGTGCTGTAAATTACATTTGTGCTTTTTTTCAGCTGTGAGGAAAAAACTGTCATGAATTTATGTGAACATTTATGTTCATTTTTTTTTATTATTATAAATATTATCGTCCAGTATCATGTCTAAAATATCAACCAATCATAGTAAGGTGCTATGCTAGATGTACTGTAATACAGCCATCTATTTATGTTTAATCAAGGTCACGGAGAACTCTGTGTGACTGGAAAATTATTGACCACCTCTGAACAAGCCTAAAAACTGCATGGCATTCGGCATTGAATTTGCTAGGCTACACCACAGAGGACCCTTGGTCTCAAAGAGGCCATGCTCAAAATAGCATAAAATTGATCCATGGAATGGTGCTGAGGTAGGTGAAATCTCAAGCCAAGAAAAGTAAATAGGATGAATAGAACTGTTTGCTCTGCTCTATTTCACCTTCAAGCATACAGGGACCATACGTGACATAGGCATAAAGGAACTATGTGGCCTGCAGAGAACAAATGATGGGCAATAAATTAAAATGTTGCAATAAAATGAGAGTAATAAATTTAAACACTGCAGATTCTTAGTATTTCTGGTCTTTTGACAATATTGTTTGGCTAAAATTTCAAGATGCTTCACTTCATTGGTATGATTTGAGCTACTCTGTATTGATCAAATCAGACTCAGGGTTGATCTAGGTATGTCTTAAATAATTTATTCTGTTCTCTGTGTGTTGTGCTCGTCCATCCCAGGTTGCTGAGCTCCTCTACCCAAAGAAGGCCACATGCTGATATACCATAATTCTAATGCATGTAAGACTGAAGAGCACTGGACTGGAAATGCATTGAAAATCATTGAATCAACTCCTTCTTGTAATATCCATGGTGGTAAAATTCAGTCATTTTATCTCTTGACACATCGGAGAATGTCTGTAGTTGCAACTGGTCTATACAGTTGCCCAGTGGGTTTCTTAAGAGTTTGAAAAAAAGGCGACTGAACTTCTTGGTATTTAAACCGTAGAGGGGGCTGTCCCCTTTGGAG
The DNA here is from genome assembly GCF_007364275.1 of Archocentrus centrarchus. Lineage (NCBI taxonomy): Eukaryota > Metazoa > Chordata > Actinopteri > Cichliformes > Cichlidae > Archocentrus > Archocentrus centrarchus. Next base: position 6,793,237 of record NC_044346.1, read on the forward strand.
GTGGTCATTATCACATGAGCCAAAGTGTGAAAAAGGCGTGGGTCATTACCACCAGGGGTTTTCAGGCAAAAACACTCTGAGACTTTGCCCCATCCTATCATGTGACCTATTGAGGTGACCTGTAGTAACGTGTGAGTGGAGGTTGAGGCACCTGGTAAAGGATCTCAGAAATACATTGTAGGTGGCTAACAGCAGGTGTTGTAAGCCACCACCTCTGTTCACTGTGTTCACAGTGGACATAGATGGCCTCTTTTACTCCTCTTTTGACCATCTGTCTTGCTGGTCCAAAATGTGAACATTGGCATCCTAGAGTGCCCTTTGTCCTTCAGATGCAGATGTACAGCTGAGTCTTGTCCAGTCGAGGTGGTTCTTCTATGTTGTGCCATTTGTTTATGGTGTGGCTGTTTGGTTTCTCCAACATACAGGTCTGAGCACTCCTCACCGCACTGCACAGCAAACACTATGTTGCTTAGCTTGTGTTTACGAGGTTTGTCCTTGTGATGGACCAGTTCTTGCCTTATGGCTGGGTCTGAAGTACATTGGGATGTCATGCTTGGAGAAAATCCTCCAGAGTTTCTCTGACAAACCTGCTAGATAGAAATGACAATGCTGTTACGTTTGTCATTCTCTTTCTCACTAGGTGATGTCTGACCTTCTTTCCTGTGCATCTTCATTGATTTGATTAAAGCCCAACTGGGATAACCACATTTTAAGAGCTTTCTTTACATGTATGTGTTCCTTTTCTTACCCTTCTGCCTTAGAAGGAACATCTTCTGCTCTGTATCCCAGGGTCCTGATCACCCCAAATTTGTGTTCAAGTGGGTGGTGGGAGTCAAAGAGTAGGTACTGGTCTGTGTGTGTGGGTCTCCGGTAAACTTCAGTGTTTGGGCTTCCATCTTCCTTGATGATTCGAGCACAGTCCAAGGACATATTATTTGTATCCTCCCTGGTGAACTTTATGTTTTTATCTAGACTTCTACTTCTTAGGTTTTGATTTTGACCCAGGTACCATCCACATATCTGTACCAGTTGAAGGAGCCAAAAGCTTTCCTTTCCACTTTCCAGCACATCCATACTTTTGTCTGCAGAAACCCTCATTGTACTTGAAATATGAGGTCTAACAGGTCTAATGGGGGTAAAGATGGTTCTGTTGTGTAAGGACCTGCCTTGCTGTAATCGTTTTCTGACCATCTCCACTGCCTCAGTTGTAGGTATACAAGTGAAAAGTGAAACCACATCATGATAGGATGGGGCAAAGTCTCACAGTGGTTTTGCCTCGGTGGTAATGACCCACACCTTTTTTTCACACCTTGGCTCATGTGATGATGCAGATGATCAATATTGGGTCAATGACGACCTCCAAAGGGTACAACCCCCCACAACAGTTTCAATGGATGAGAGGTGAAACTTATTCAAAAAAAAAAAGTTTGTAAGACTACCATGACCTGAATGACTGAGAATCTACAGTACACAGACATATCTCCCATCTCCGGTGCTTTCTAATGATTCCATATCATTACTAATTTGAGCTGGTCATCTTTGTAATTTCGAAACAGGACCTTCAGTTTTGGAAAAATTAGCTCTTTCAAATACGATTGCTACAGCTTCACTGGGATACCCATACATATATTTTAAACACATTTTCAATGTGTCCACATTTGCAAGGAAGTCAAACCTTTGTACCTTTAATGATCAAAAAGCTAAATGTAATGCTATTAACTTTAAATAAATTTGACAATGAGAATAAGCCACTACTCTGGATTACCAATTTCAAAGAAATTTTATATCTCTCTGTCTCTCTCTGCCCCACTCACACAGTTCATTCCACCCTGTACTCACACTGCAGGGAATCAAGTTCATTAAACTAAAAAAATACTTTTGCTCTGTTCTGTGACCCTTCAGACATTTCATTAAGCCATCTCATTTGTCTGTGTCATTGCCAATGCTGGCTCTAACTAAGTTATACTTATGGAACAGAGTGGTTAACTATGAAAACGTTGACCATTCAGTGAATTGTAGCTTCTGCCAAGGTACAAATTGCCTGCTCAATGAAGGGGATCTGCCAAAGCTGGGAGATATGCAGAATATGAATTTGCGATAATGTTTCAAAGCAGTTTCAATTCACAAACAGAGTTTTTCTGTTCACAAACACACAATTGAGTTTGAGAATTCTGGTCATTTCTGTCTGTAAATATAGCAATAGTCATGTCAACAAACGATTGTAAAAATGAGCAAAATGTGGCTATTTTTACTAGCCAATTAAGCTGCAAAAACACACAATACAACTTCATTTACTTTACTGAGAGAATGATTAGATTACAGTACTGGACTGACTACTGAAGAATATGTGAAAACTGCAGTGCAACACAGATCTGACTGCAGAGCAGAGACAGCAGAGAAATGGAAAAAAATACAACATTAAAAACAACATTGTTATTAGTGAATATATTTTTATCTTGTATCTATAATTATTTAATGTAGAACGGTAACAAGAAACAAATGACTGACTTATGGGTTTCAGTATGTTTATAAACAAGTCATTAATGATAAAAATGTTACATGCAGCTCATATATGACTCATTAGTATGACTTTCCCCTTAGTTTCCTTTTTGTTTTGTCTCACAGCAAAAATAATAGGATACTTTTATGGATGATAATTGGTTTTAAAAAGTTAGCCTTTTTCTGCACACTTACATTTCACATGTACTCTGTAAATATACACCCAAAAACATGACTAATTCTGAGCTTGAAGTAGTGGCTCCTCCTTTTGATAACTGCTGTCAGGAGTAATCAGCTGCAACACACACACACCCTCTGTCCATTCTCTATATGCACAAAGGCACATAAATGTGCATATGCTGGCACACTAATTACTCTTATTTTTCTGCCTCCACACACATAAATTGTTGCACTGTTGCATTAAAAAAAAAAAAACTGGTAAACAATCTAATTCGCACATATTTGTCTTTATACACATACTGACACAGGCACACACACACGTGCGCACACATCAGTGGGATTTCTTTGCCTCACTGCTATCTATCAACATGTGGCGAGGCAGTTTCAAATGGGAGACAGAGAAATGAAGGCGGTGGGAGCTGAATGGGGGATAAACAAGCAAGACAAACAAGAAGTGATCTATTGTGTATAGGTGTGATGAGATGAAATCGGTGTGGCTCGTGGACGGCATCAGCAATGTGAAGAAGAAGAGAGAAGAAGAAAAACTGGGGGAAGAGCAGCATTTAAAAGTTCAGTGGGAAATCAAATGACAGTCAAGGTTAGACAACAGCGAAACAAATAATCTAACTGTATGAAAAATTAACCAGTTCATTTAAAGATTGATTAAATTCATAAAACGCTGAAAGAAGATTAAAGATAATGGAGGGAGTTAGAGAAAATAGGAAAACACAGGCCCTTCCATGCAGCGTTTGCACCAGTTTGACAGGTAGGTACAGTGACATTAGCATAGTGATTAACAGACACATTAGCATAATAATTAATACTGGCATTAGCATAAGAGCCGTGGCTGTGAGAGCAAGGGGGGAGAGTCAAAGAGACACATGGTAAGACAGCAAGTGCAAGATAGAGTATGAAAAGCAATAGTGTGGGGCACCACAAGAAACTGGAAAGGATGGCTGCAGTACTTGTGTAGAAGAAACAACAGGGATAAAGGAACATAATGATGCTGTTGTTGTTTTCTTTTAAATTAACACAGCTGTGGACAGCTTCAGCACCTTCGTTTCAATGTGTCCTCATAAATGAATGCAGCATGTCCCAAACAGGGAGAATAGCAGTCACTGCTATTCCCTCTGCCAACACAGTCTCAAGCTGTATTCTTATCTTTAGGTAGAAACACTAGCTACTGCATATAATACACATTAAAAAAAATTCACAAGTGGTCACTACAAGCAAGTTTTTTTTTTAGGTGGGGAGCTTTTGCTTGTTAGGCAGATGTGTAACCCACTACATTTAGAGCCACATCAAGTGCAGTGATAAGGCTAATATGTAGCTACATTTCTTTACTGTAAAGATATAAATAGAAATGTCTGGCACACGTTCACCTACTTTAAGGTGAGAGAAGAAAAATAAAGATAAAGATGAAAACAATGTGTTCAGTGTTGTATTTGGTATTTCTTACCCACACATGTTCCAACTTAAGGTGACAGACTTAAAAAAAAAAAAAACATTATAAAAGTATATTACAAATGTGAAAGCTAACACAAAATACGTTACAGAAGTTCAACAAAGGACATACGAGATATAAAGCTATGCAAATAAGAGCTGTTAAATAACTCAATAAGCACAAACGAGGAGTCTCCATTCATCTATCAACTTCTGAGACATAAATGACTCCCTCTTTTTTTGAAACTGACATTACCACCCACTGGATGGACTTAATCACTTCTGTGAAAAGCAACAAAATGTGATGCTGTTGTGCTGTTAGCTGAAATGCTTTGTTGTAGGATGGGTTATATAATTCCTCTTAATGGAGCTCTCATGTTCACTGATACAGTACACACACGAGTGTGTCCAAACTTTTGACTGCTACTGTATTTTATTATATTTTGTTGAAACAAACAAAATCCTTTATGTTGAGGGCCATCCGACTGGGATGGTGCTTAAAAGGCTTGGGAAGGTTGGTTGCTACGAATGACTTCCAAACAAATTGTGCAAACCTGAGCATCAAACATCCTGATTGGTTAATTTAACCCAATCAAATACTGGAAATGTTAAAAAGAAAGAAAGAAAAGCCACAGGCTTGTTTGACTCTGAGCCCAGAGAAGCATGTCCCTTCCTCAACACCTCAGTGTAATAAATAAATAAAGTAACACCTTAATCCAACAAAACCCCCAAAGTCAATATGGATGATACACGGACAAGAACAGCCACAAAGCACAACTGAACCCACGCTGTCATGTCAAGCCTCGCCAAATACTCATTAAGTACTTAAATTAATTAAAAAAACATCAAATGGCTTTGCAGGTCTATATAAAATAAAAAGTCTTCCATACAGTGTCTAATTTATCAATTTGGTAAGATTTGCTGGTGGTCTTTCAGATTATGCAGTGCATAGCTAACTCCTTTCTAAAAACATGATAAACTGTGTGCCTGCGGAGCCAGAACAGTGACGGTGTTTCAGACATTCGTTACTAAAACCAAAATCTACGTTTTATCAGTGGTTGTTGCTGGAAGGAGTACATAGCTAGGCAAAATACTCTGCCAAGCATTATTCAGCAAAAATATACCATTAAAATCATTAAAAGCCACACCTGCACCCACTGCCAGAGAATTAACTTTGCAATTACAGTACACTGATTTTGTTGAGCAGACATCTTGTAAAATATAGTCCAGTTTAGCCGCATTAATCCAGTAATTATTCAGTCACCCAAAGGATAACTCACAGCTATCCCAGAACTGTCAATTGACATAAATTTTTGCTGAAACTCATGTTCTACGAAGAGGTCACAGGACAAAGCCAGCATGAGAGAATACCCATTACATAAATGGACACAGCCCTCCACAGGGACACGCATTAGTTAAAATGTAATTATCTTAATGTATGCAGGCTGTGCTTATAATTTATACATAATTTTGCTGAGGACCTTTGTTCAAACAGCCTATCACAGACATGAGAGGTTATTAAACTGCAGCAGCTAGATATGGCATCACTTACTATCACATGATCATTGAAAATCATGAGGATGAGCCAATCTATGTCAGTCAGACCAGCCAAACAGGTAAGCCAGATATCAAACAAACCTCTTGTGCTATAATTTCTTTTCATAAATACTCAGATACTCAATATTTCCCCCGTACACACAACTTCTATGAATTATATAAGAGCGGGTGTGCGTCTGCAGTGATGCCAGTGGCAACGAGGGCCACATGTGTTGGTCCAGAAGAGATTGAAAGTGAATTGGAAACTATTAATCTGACCTTCCCCTCCTTTCAGAATTGGTTTGGAGCAGAATATATATTGACTCCACATGCTCTGTTTCTCTTCACGCAGCCTGCTTTGCTCTTCTCTCTGTCTTCCTCGACCCCCACATCACCTCCTGTCCTTCCTGTTTTCCAATTCAGCGCTACAAGTTTCGGTGTGGATGGCAACATTTTACATCTCAGAGATTGAAATGATCTCAGCTATTCCCTCTTCTGATGCTGCTCTGATTATTCCTTCTCTGTGTGAATGAATGCTGCCTGAGAGCTGTTTAACACAACATTCACTGATCTCCACTCAGCTGTATTCCCACTTTTAGCCCAGCATCAGCTGAATCACACAGATGTGGATACAATGGCAGTACTCCCTGATGGATATAAGCTTTGTTGTAAAAAGTAGGAAAGAGGAAACCACAGAGCATGACATGTTTCATTTCTTACGCAGTTCTCGAGTCTATTCAGCATGGAAAATGTACAATTTAACAATAAATAGCAATTTCACAGGATAGTAAGACTGCTGGCAGCACCTCAGTTTGAATATGTTATACGGTGTGGAACAAGAAAACTTAGTTCCAGCTGAAGTATTTTGTCCTCGTTCTTTGGTTCAGTAAAAATGAGTTTTTTTTATTCTAAAAACCACTTCCGACATAATACAGCAGGTCTGAATAGCTTTGGGTAGTAATATCTTTAAAAATCAGTCAAAGCATGACTTTGCTGTAACCAAGTGGATAACTGCATAAAAATGTGTCTGAAAGAGTCAGTTGGGTCTTCTTTTTTTCCCCCTCTAACAACAGTTTCATTATTACTGCTGTTCCTTCAGTCCAATCATCCAGTGAGCAAACCTCCAATGTTTTATTAATGAATCAAATAATCCCCCTTCAATGTTGAAAGGCTTGGTAATAGTGCACATTCCACAGATAACCCACAACCAAGTCAGAAATTATATCTAATTTAAATTTATTCTTATTTTATTTATATTGAATTAATTTAGCCAGGAAATTTATTGTGTTTAAGAAATAATCAGGATCACCTGTCAGTTGTAACATACTCTCATATTAGCATAGAACAAACTATGTTTATACCTGTTACTTGATGTAAAGTAATGTAAAACTCAGTGAGATCAGCAGAACTAGCAAAGTTTCCACATTAACAAGAGTCATTTCAGTTCAACACAGTATTTTTTAGGGTACTGAATAGCATTATTTCAGTAATATTCTTTGATAATGCCTTAATAATTAGACCTGTGTACCCCCCACCTCCCGAAACACATTACTAATTAAAGCTATTCATAGCGTTACTGTTGTAGCTACATTGTGCAGAAACTTAATTTCATGAGCTGTTGTTCAATGACTTGGCAAAGTGGGTCTCTATCAGACGTTTACTTGTGTATGAATGCATCTGAAGTTTATATAACAATCTTGTAACAAAGTAGAGTGCAGCTGTTTTACTTACAATGTCACGTACAACAACAGAAGAGATGTAAAGAGTCTTTTTGACACAAGCAAATGTAATTAAAGATATTTTGAAAGGTTAACAACAGGAATGTTGTATATTACCATTCTTTAAGGTATTACACACACACACACTATAGTGCTCATATCTGAGTAGAAAAGCGCTATATAAGAACTAGTCCATTTACCATTTACCATTTACCATATATATATATATATATATATATATATATATATATGTGTGTGTGTGTGTGTGTGTGTGTGTGTGTGTGTGTATAAATAAAATTAGGTATCTTTATGAATCTGAAAAAACTGCATAAAATTTTAAAAACCATCTTGCCAGTTTATTGGTTGCAACAACGTAAAATTGATGCAATATTTAACACAGTACTTTGATAAATCCTGCCTGAACAAAGGGTGTTTTGTCTGTTATTTCACTTTTTGTTGGACCTGTGTTTATTTAAATAACAATCTTGTTTTTTTATGTCCTGTTTGAAGTATTCTAATTGGTCTTTTAGTCAGAAATATGCACCTTCTGTACAATGGTTCTTTTAAATAAAAAAAATAAAAATAAAATCCTGACAGGCTCTTTTATCCTTCCTTCCTCACAAGGACAAATGGATATTTTGGGTTTGCATTACTACAGACTGAGAAAAAGACCCCTGCAGTCATACTAAAATGAGCCAGTGAGTAACATAAAAGCCTACTAGCTGCAGTAAGAAACAAAAAAGAGATGTGCAAATGAAAGGGGGGGGGGGCAAACCAGGGGGAAAAAAGCATGTCCAACAGCAATTTGGAATAAGTGTAGAGTGACAAAATTTTGATCTGTCTATTACAGCTTATTGCCAGAGGCATTCCTCCTTAATGCTGACTTCCAACTATCCCACTATGCTGCACTGTCAGACACTCTCTACCTGTGCAAAATGATTTGACAATGAAAACTATAAATGATTGACTGTCTAGAAGGGAAAGGGTGAAGAAGAGTGATTGAGACAGAGAGGGAATTAGAAGGAGGGGAGCTGAGCCAGCAGCTGGCACACAGCTCCTTAAGTCCCGATAACACAAATTCCTTATTTTCTCTTAACTCTAGGCCGATTTCTTTCTTTCTTTTTCGACCACTTTTCAAACCACACTCTTCCATTCTTCATGCTACTAGCTATTCAGTTTGAACTCTTACTAAAATGACTCCTTCTTTCACGTTGCTCTTCTTGATTTTGTTGGAAAGGTCTTAAATTTTCCTCACAGGTCACTGCAGTTCAACCGACTGCAGAATTAAATTTTCAGTCCTCACCCGTTTCAGTAGAGTTACATTGACTCATCCTCCCCTTTCCTACTGTTACTGCTCCGAAAGTCAAGAGATAAAGGAGCTCAAAAATAAAACAAAAGCAAGCTGCATGTCTGAATGTAAGACAGCTAGTAAGTATTGAAGAAAATGTTTTTTCTTTCTAATGAAATTACACTTACATTTTCACTGGTTTTCATTCTGGTCACAATAGAAACCCATGTTCTCCGTGACCAGAACCATTATAAACAGTGAAAAATACAGGTCCATCCATCCATCCATCCATCCATCTTGAACCCCTGATCTGGGTCCAGGCTGTGGGAGCAGCATTCTAAGCAGTCTCATCCAGAACACTGAGGCATGCCCAAAGATAGCTGAGAGATATAATTGCTCCACTGAGTCCTGGGTCTGCCCCGGGCTTCCTAGTAGTAGGACATGCCCAGAAGACCTCACACAGCAGGTGTCCAGGAGGCATCATGGTCAGATGTCTAAACCACTTCAGCTAGCTCCATTTGTTGTGGAGTAGCAGCTCTACTCGAATAATGAAACCCCTCCCTGTAGCTCTAAGGGAGTAGCCAGCTACCATTTGGAGGAAGATGATTTCTGACATTTGTATCTGTGATCTCATTCTTTCGGTCACTATCCAGAGCTCACAATCATATTTGAGGGTAGGAAGATAGATCAACTGGTAAATTAACAGCTTCAGTTTCACACTCAGCTCACTCATCACCACAACAAACCAGTACAGTGTCCGTATCTATCTGTCAATCTCTGGCTCAACTCGTGAATCAGACCCTGAGATACTTAAATTCCTCCACTTGGGGCAGCATCTGATTTTTAATGTGTTTTTCTCCGGCTAACCTACTTTATACACAGTCCATGATACTAACGGAACCCTTGTACAGTAGGAATACGCTACTGCACGCCCTCTTTGCCTTTGAAAAGCTAATTAGTGGCATTAATTTGTACAACTGTAATGTTTCACTTAATCACTGAAAAAGTACGTGAATAGGTGAGGGGTGTGACAATTCATTCCTTAAATACAGCAAGAGCAACATGATTAACCAGTCAAAGGATTAGGTGTGTTCATAGTGCAGTGGATGGTGCATTTGCTTCTTATGTAAAAGGCCTAAATTCAAACATTGCATAGTATAGTTTTTTGTTTGTTTGTTTATTAATCAAAAACTCTCTAAATGTGTAAATCTTGGTAAAGTCAGTAACAACAGTCAAAAACTGAGAGGAACTCAAAAATGTATTGAATTAAGTTCACTTGATATTTTAAGACTTTTTTTACAGTGTAGTTTGTTAGTTTGCTGTGACCGTCTTTGTCAGCCTTGTGCTGAGATCATATTCTTCAGTCTCTCTCATATATATTTTGCAGTGATCATGTAGTTATTAGTGCATGATCACTTTTCTTCTGGTACTGGCTTTTTGACATTTACAAGGTAACACAGGAGATAAGACTGGCATAGTTGAAACAGAGAAATGGAAAGAGAGAGCAAAAAAAGGCCAAAACACAAACAAAGTCTTTGTTTCCCCCTCTGGGTTCTCTTTCAAGACATTTTGTGAGGAAGATGTTCCATTTAGACTTGAGTGAATGGCTTGATATTAAGCAACTATCCCACTATGTTTGAGCTCCTTGCTCTCCCTTTAGTTTTAAATTCACATCAGACTCAGCCAGAAGCTAATGTGATGCCTGCATAATGGGAAGGTAAGAATTTAAAATGTCTAAAATGAGGACTTTTAGTTTTATTCTTTGTGATAGTCTTAGACAACACTTAGGTTGGCTGGAGGAAAATGTTGCTTCTTTTCACTGACAGGCATCATAAAACAAATCTGGAGCTTGAAAAAGGCGACTGGACTTGTTTGTTGAAAACATTTCGGCCCTCATCCAAAAGGATGAGATTCAGCCCTCTGTAGGTTGATAATTTTCATTTTGATGAAACCATGTGACTCTTAGTGTTCCTAACAATTACCTTATATATATATATATTTATATATATATTTCCATGTCAATACAGACATGATTTTTTTCCCCAGTAGTCCCAGCGTTGTAGTAACCAGAGTTTGGATGTGTGTCTGTGCACAAGTATTAAAAAGGTGAATTTTTCAAGTTTCTTGAAAATGTTTTACCTTTCATCTGAAAAGATGAGTTGCCTTTTTCAAGCTCCAGAGACCACTATAACCGGGATGTCTGAGAACCTACACAGATATAAAACATAAAACAAACAGAAATAAAGCATACTAGAGTTATGAAACTGCCAAGAAAATTAAAGAAACACTTTGAAAACACATTAGGCCTTAATGGGAGAAAACAAATTCATGCTAGATATCTGGATTGATGTGGACTGGTTAATCTGTTAGGAACAAAAGGAGCCATACTATTTCATCAAAAAAAAAAAAAAAATATCAACCTACAGAGGAATGAATTCAAAAACACCAAAAGTGTGAAAAAATGATGCAGGAGGCTAGTCCATTTTGCCGAAATTTCATTGCAGCAACTCAAAATGGCACTTAGTAGTTTATATGCATGCCTGTCGGGGCATGCTCCTAATGAGACGGCGGATTGTGTCCTGAGGGACCACCTCCCAGATCTTGACCAGGGTATCACTGAGCTTCTGTACAGTCTGAGGTGCAACCTGGCAGCATCAGATAGACTGAAACATAATGTCCCAGTGTTCTATTGGATTTAAGTGAGGTGAGTATGGGGGCTCCATGGTGCTGGGCAGTGAGCATAGGGCCTGCTAGAGGACGCTGGGCCCTCAGGCCACTCTCATGAAGTCTGTTTCTGATTGTCTGGTCAGAGACATTCACATCAGTGGCCTGTTGGAGGTCATTTTGTAGCTCTGGCAGTACTCATCCTGTTCCTCCTTACACAAAGGAGCAGATACCAGTCCTGCTGATGGGTTAAGGACCTTTCTATGGCCCTGTCCAGCTGTCCTAGAGTAACTGCCTGTCTCCTGGAATCTCCTCCATGCTCTTGAGCTGGAGCTTGAAAAAAGAGCGACTAAACGTCTTTTTGTTTCTTGAAGACATTTCACCTCCCATCCAAAAGGCTTCTTCAGTTCTCAAACCAAAAGGTGGAGAGACCCAGGTATTTAAACCGCAGTGGGTATAGTCCACTGGAGGTGGTTGTGACCCACTCTTGTTCATGTGCATACTCCCATGCACCAAGGTGTGAAAGGAGGCACGGGTGATTACAATCAGTGGTTTCGGGTTAAACCAATTTGGGACTTCGCTCCATTGTATCAAGTGACCTGTTGAGGTCACCTGAACAAAGGTGTGAATGGGGGTTGAGGCGCCTGGGGCCAGAGTTCAGGACAGTATTGTAAACAGGAGAAAGATGGTGATGTATTCCACCTCCTCTGTTCACCTTTTAGTTTGAGAACTGAAGAAGCCTTTCGGATGAGAGGTGAAACATCTTCAAGAAACAAAAAGAAGTCCAGTCGCCCTTTTTTCAAGCTCCAGAGACTACTATGACCTGGGTGACTGAGAGCCTACACAGACACCAGTCATAAAAAGAGGAGGAGGGAAAAATGTGAGTGGCCTTCACCTGTAAAACCATTCCTTTTTTGGGGGATTGTCTCATTGTTACCCCTCTAGTGCACTCTGCTTCTTCTTTATGCTTCTTTTTACCATCAGCCTTTATGTCTTTTCATCAGTCTCTACATTTTGTTTCATTTTATCTCTTTCTCACTGCCTCAGGTATTTCATTTATTATTCCATCTCTGCCATTTCCCCATGTTTTCCCTTTTGTCTCCACTTCAGTGACTTTCAGTCAGTCATATCCCAGTTTCCATGCATTGTCAAAGCTTACACTCAGAGGTGTTGAAACTCTGGGAAGTTTACTTGAACGTCACACATCACCACACCGTAAGCGTTGCTCTTAATAAACTTGATAAACAGCGTCTCCTAAACCTGGGGGCTGCTAGCACATTGTACTGTTTCTGCTGTAATGCAGCACCACTGGCATTTCACAAACAGCAGAAGAGTGTCTGTGCATAAACTAGTGTGATGAGATACCCAAACATTCCACAAAAATACAATGATGCATGATCTGAAGAATCAAGATTAAAAGTATGTCATAGAGTAGAGCAATGCAAGCATGGAAAAGGTAGATTATTAACACTTAATAAAGGTAAAGACATATTTACTGTCATAAAAAAAATATCCTTGTGACTACTTAGAGCTGATCTTTCCGACATTTTCTCCACAAAATGAACCATGGCAAAACAGAAAATCTTACTGCACTATTTCCCTCTAAATCATTCTACAATTGATGAAACTGATGCTAAACTGATATGCAATCAGCCTGGTGTGCTTTTTATTTTGTGCCTGATTTATTGTGGAAAAACAAATGCAGCATAAAATTTGGCCCTTAATGTTATGTACACTTGTAAACACCCAGGCTCTGCTCTAGCCTCACACGGGAGGCAGAAATTCAGCTTGGAACAGGGGATAGAGGTGAAAAAGCTCAAAACCTGTTTGTGTCAGAGCACAGAATCCACTGGATCCATTCATGAGATCTATCTAATGCAAAATTAAACTTTAAGAGAGCATAGTTTACTAAGTCCTTTCTTTATACCCTTTAAATGGAAGGATAACTGATGATGGATTCAGTTATGAAAAGACAACACACAGTGGGGATAATCCATAAATGCATGCTGTTGTGATTCCCAGTATATGGTAAAAAGGATATGGGCTGGAGACCATGTGGATGCACCAGCTGCGGGGAAAGGTTGTCTGCTTAAGGCAGAAGAAGACCACAGGTACCAGCTCCGGGTAGGGCACTACTAGCACACTGGTATCACTGCTGCCATCATCATCATCATCATCATTCTCATCATCATCATCTTCTTCTTCTTCATTATCCTCCTTACACTCAACCACCTCCTCCTCTTCCTCCTTCTCTATCCTGTCTTCCTGAATAATTCCTTCCTCTTCAATGTCCTCCTTTTTCGCCTCCTTTTTCTCGGGATCTGGGCGGTGGTACGGGGAGGGCCCGCGGGGAGACGAGGACGTGACAGCATCGTCGCTGTCGCCCCTGGCTATGGCTGTTGTCACTCTGGAGTTTGTCGGTGCAGATGGTGTTGTTGCTGTTGATGTTGCAACGCCAGGGCCCTCCTCCTCCTCACTCGTCATGGCCACCTTACAGTCTTGAAATGAGAGACACAGAACAGCAAAGGAGAAATTTATTTTTGTAAATCACTCAGGGGTTAGAAATACGGAGCTAACAGATCGGGAAAGAAATAAAGAGTATATATTTAAACAATAAGGGAAAGGAATCAAAAATGAATATTTCCCATGATTAGGTTGTCATAGTTTGAATAAAGTAAAGTGTGTTGGTAGGAATTAAGCACAAGTGACACTTTTCGTACTTCTAACCAATTTTTAAAAGTAGGATAGAAAAGGGTCACCAGGGTTTAGTGACCCCAGAAAGAAGTAAAATTTTATTTTCTTATTTAATTTTTGTTTCTGAAATGATTGTGTTTTTTGTAATTACTTATAACATAAAAATTAGATTATTGAGTTGAGAATATGACACTAAAGAAAAGTATGATTCTCCTGTTATTTAATGGAATAATAAACATGAGCTTGTTTTATTTAATGGTTTATCTGTTACTATTTTCCTTTGATATATGGAAGGCCATGGTTTTTGTGTTTGTCAATAAGAACTCTGGAAGTGACACAAATATAGTTAAAATTTATAACCTCGTCCTTTGGAATTTCCACATTTCCCAAAGCCAAAAAACATTTAAGAGAGAAAGTTGCCTTAAACTGCCTTGAAATACATTTTCTTCCACAGAGTTGACTGTGGTGTGGTAGGCATTGCCCCAGTGGGTGCGAGCCCTGTACACCTTGAACTCAATGATCAGTACCTTTATCGTCCTGTAATGCAGCCAAATTCCCAATATGCTTGATCCCATTTACATATTTGTGCGCAGGTCAGTTTCACAGTCACATGATAATGTGCTGCAAAAATGCCTTCGTAGCCCATTACTCAGCAGTAGACGGGGAGATGGTGACCATATTTCAGAGAAGTGGCACTAATCTTGGCTACAGACCTTGAAATGGTTGTGCATGTATAAATTTTCTGTGCTGCCGGGTTGAACATGTTTGTGTCATTCATCCATGTTTTAGAATTTGCAGTTTACGTGCAGCAACATCCATATTTCAAGCATGTCTGCTGGCTACAAATCCTACAGGAACCCGTTTTATTGGTCATGCGTGTAACACACACAAGGAATTGTGTGTTATTAAAGTGCTCCTCTTAACTGAAGCAGGTGGCACTTGATTAGCCCATTGTGAGCAGAAGAACAGTTGAACAGAGTTTCAAATGCTGGCTTTTGACTCTGAAGAAGAAAAGAAGAAAGAAAGCTGATAACCACTGCTGTGGTATCCATTATCTCTGACTGTCTGACTGAAGCTTTAGGTTTTGTTGAGCCTGCTAATTCAAAGAAGCCAGGCTACATCAACACTGCTTCAAACATCTCTGGTGAAAGTTTTCATCTTGTGTTTTTATTGAGTTTTGTCAGTTTTATTTATCACTATTGCACGCTGATGTCAGGCCCTTTTGTTTATATGAAACGTGTGCTGTGTAGAGCTGCTGTTGTCAAACACTGAAACAAGCAGACAGTCTCATGAGTATCATCTCCAGCATTAACAAGCGGTCGTTCTCAAGCTGCATTTACATCTATTATGAAAACTCCAATTCAAAGAGAAGGTTGATGGTGGAAACTGGAAAGGATGTGTGTTGGCAAACACTTGAATATACATAGATACCATGTTGTTTTTTTTTTTTTTATCACACTCTGATCACAGGCAGAAATAAGAGAGACAGAGAAGCTACACCACTAATGTGTTTTGAAAGCATAAAGAGAGGGAAGGAGAGTGAAGGGGTAAGAAAAATGTGGGTAAGTAAGGAGATTTCAGTGGTTTAGTCAGAGGCTTAGAGTTTAGAGGAATCAATACCGTGTAGCTGGAGAGAGAATACAGAGAACAGGAGTCCTGATATGACTAAGTGGCACATGCCCATAGATTTCCAATGAGTGAGTAACAAAAGCTACTCACACCATCAGTTTACCATCATATCCGCGAGTTTCTGGAGAGGTGGAGGTAGATTGTGTTGCTCTCAGTTATTTTCAGGGCATTTTTATGACTACAAAAGAGAAGAGAAAAAGGAAGGAGGGTGAAACCTTACACTGAAGACTGTTAACCTGTGTTTCTTTATTACAGTAAGTGCAATATGTAATCGGGCTGTCAGTTGCCAAGGAAGGCCAGCGTCAACTCTGGCAAAGCTTTTCATTACATTTTCACAACAGAGAGGAGAAAGCTAAGCGGAGGACTGTTGCTGTATCAGAGCACAAACTGGCAAAGGAATTGGCAGCGTCTTAAATCACAGTATCTGGCAGAGCAATCATCATGTCAGTGGTAAGAAATAACACTGTATTAAACCCTGGTGGCAATTAGGTTGTTGCAACAGTGTCAAAGGTTCACTGCAAGGAAGAGGAAAGATGAAAGCAGCAAAAAAAAAAAATGAAGCAATGAACATGGAGTGGAAAGAAAAATAAAAGTGTCAAAAAAATGCAAACAGTTGCAGGTTCATATAAACAGATTTCTATGCATTTCTGTTCAAGAAAGCAACGGACAGCACAACAGCAGTAGAGCTCTAATGGTCTTGGTCTTTTGCTGAGATTGTTAATCTCAAAAGTCGAATTTTGTGTTTTTGATGCCACCATGGATACAAGTAGGAGTGGAGCAGCATGAATGAGTGAGGTTTCACCCATTTCTGAAGTTCTGCATTGGACAACAGATGAGCTGAGGTTTATTTTTGTTTAGTATGCTGTGTAAAATAAATAAAATTGTGCGTGAATTGCACAAGTCCCAATCATCATCTTCATTTGCTGTATATTCCAATAAAGATTAGCTTGTTGCACAAGCTCTAAATCTGATGGAAGTGAGGGACCGTATAGATTTCCCACTGGCTAACGAGAGGTCTGCAGCTCTACCTTCTGAACCTTCTCCACAGCACTGATGCTAAGCAATAACATGATAGTAATTGTTCTAACACTGAAATTCATGAGCATTCATGTCAGGAATGCTCGTTTTACTAGAAGAGCCATTAAATATGATGATGCTTACCCATTATTGCCAGTGATGGGGGAAAGTAGGTGGTAGTGTTTTTATCTTTTTGTTTGGTTTTGACAGCAGGGCCCCAGACATGTTTATTGCTGTTAGCCGTTCAGAATCTGGAGACCTGTGTCAGGAACACTGACTTCTCATTTTTGAAAAAAAGGAAAAGGAAAAAAGCCACGAGTTCATCATAAAACAAATTAGGCACACTGACAACAGGGTGTTATCCCGCTAGAAAGCAGCACAATTGCTGGCTGAGGACACACACACACACACACACACACACACACACACACACACACACACACACACACACACACACACACACACACACACACACACACACACGGGGATTCTTTCTGGATCAAAACTGAGAAATATAGATGGGAGAATGGCAGCTGATAAAGCCTTGTGTACAAAAAATAAAAATGCATCTGTGCAGCCCTTTCCTAATGGCAGTTCTTTTAAAATGTGCATGAGTCAGTGACACATTAAAGCTCATTATGACCTTTGGGGTGAGCTAGCTGCTATTCACTGTCTGCAACAACATGTTGATTTCACTTTAGTGCTGTGTTTGCAGCTGATGTGAAATATCTTTTGTGGTACAAGTTAAGTCGTTTCCTGTGAATGTGTCCCTAAATTGCTGCCTTTTTAAAAAGGGATTTTAACAAGTCAGGCTGCTCAGAGCATTTGTATCCTCTGGATTACTGATTCTCAGCATGATTTTCTCATTTGCTGCCTTGTTTTACTATGATTTTCTTACACACCAGTTATACCAATTCCACTCAAGTTTCCATATATATATATATATATATATATATATATATATATATATATATATATATATATACACACACACACGCACTACACACACGCACACACACACACTACACACCACCAAGAGGCGAGTGAGACACCATCAGGCATATGGAATGATATTTTAGTGTCCACCTTCACTTTAATGGCTGTCCTGTAAGTGTCCCTGTTTCAGCAAAATTACTGGTCATATTCATTTAAATAGCAATACGCTGCAATTTCACAATCTTTTCAAGCATCTTTCAGGCTCTATAGGGTTTCATTAGAATGATATACATTCTGAAAAAGACAAGTTCAAGTATTCAGGAAATGTTCCACAATTAAGAAACTTAGTGAAGGAGAAAAAAAAGTTCAGGTGGGTTCATTTTTCATCAAATGGTGTCACTTATCTACGTGCTGTAGTTTCGAAGGTGCTTGAGTTAACTAGATTGCTGTCTGTGGGAACAAAAAGTAATACTTTTAAGCACACCAGAATCTTAATGGTCAGCCAAATATTAGAGATAAAATTCCACAATTAATAACCCTGAGGTGAGGTTTACTAAAGACAAAGTATGGCAGGCCATGACTCCCATTAATCTGTCAAAGGTAATATAACTACAGGTTTTAGTATAATGATTTCAGCCTGAATATATACCAACAAAGTCAAAATGTCATTGAATCCACTTATGTAAGGAGGAAGGTAACAGGAGGAAGGGTGTACCTGTAATTATCTTAAAATATGATTGCACCTTGCTTGAATACTGCAGGTTTATTCAAAGCAAATGTCAAGAGATTTCCAAAGTCAAAGACTGCGCATAAAATTATTTATTTAAATTACATGGAAGAAGATGAGACCCTAAAACGGTAACAGTGACCTGAAAAACTTATAACTCATTCTGAAGAATATCAAGGTCTGTGAGCACAGCCGACACAAAACTAATGATTCATGTTACTGAAGCACGATGCTGAATAATAGCCCTAATTTCAGTGAGACCACAGATAGTGGCTGTTAAACAATGTTTACCTTTTGTTTTGTATGAGCAGCCAGCAATTTGCATCTTATTATGCACTGTTCAGCAATAGCAAGGCCATTAAAAAATACAATAACTAAGCAAAGAAAAAGGAAAACAAGCAGGTCTACCTTAAAGCTTCATCACATTAATGACCCACCAATTGGATGGTTTCAAAGCATGATGCTTATGTGTGAGTACATTTTCCCTCCTGGCAAATCATTTATGCATCGCTGAGCTAATTAGTTGCTTTATATGTGTTTGTTTGGTTCTCAGCTGAAAGTCAATGATCAACCAACCCTGACAACTCTCACATCTATGTGTGATTAACGTCAGGTGGCATGGACTGAACTTTGCAGATCAAATGCCAAAAGCAAGCTCATACATCATGGTGTGAAGCTATGATATACGAACACCTTAGAGGCCTGCCTCGGAGGGGGCAGGGGATTTGAAATGTACACACACACACACACACACAGTACTGTGCAAATATCTTGAACCACCCATTATGTCTTTATGTTTTTTGGCAAGTGGTCTTGAGCAATAGGCTTCCTGAAGGTCTTATAAGGGTTTTCTTTGGACATTGGCTGCTTTTTCAATCATTTTAAGTCCAGGTCTTGTCCCTGACCATTTTACCTGTAAATCATTAAAGCATAAAAAAGAGACCCAGACCAGTGTCAACACATAACAGACAACTTAGCAAAAAAATAAATGAATTAAATTGTATCTTTACGCACTTTGTTACTAACAGTCTGTCACAAAAACACATCTGTTCTTATTTCTTGTTGTTGTATCTATGAAAAATGTGAAACAAAACAAAGTCTGGCTGACATAAAATAATATTTTTGCACCAACAAGGTGATTCTCAAAGAACTATTAGCCAAAAATGCTGCATTCTTGGCATTGTGTGAAATGTTTGTCAGGCCTAAAAACTCAGTCATGTCCTTAAGAAATATAAAATATCCAATAAAGACTTCACACGGGACCTGAAGATGCATCTGGCACTTCAGTTCATCTATCTACCGTTCACTGAAGCCTCCTCAGAAATGGTCTTAGGGGAAGGATGGCTGCCAAGAAGTCATTTTTGAGGAAGGGAATGTTGCAGGTATACTACATTACAAAACAACTGGACTGAAAATCAGTGGCAACAGGTCTTATAGAGTAATGAATCCAAATTTTGGGTTCCAATTACGGTCAATATGTACAGAGGAGATCATGTACAGTACAGTGTGTGTAGCCATCTGTAAACACTGCAGAGGCTCTGTCATAGGTTGGGCCTGCATTTCAGCCAGTGATGCTTGGGATCTTGTTAAAATTGATGGAATTATGAATGTGGAAAAGTACAGCCAGAATTTGATATGCCATGCAGTACCATCTGAAAGCATCTGATTGGCAACGGCTTCATTTCTCAAATGACAATGATCCCAAACACACTGCCAGTTTAGTAAAAGCACACCTGGATGGGAAAACACACAATGGGACACTATGATTCATGGACTGGCCTCCCCAGAGCCCAGACCTCAAGAAGAGCTTGAGGACATTCATCCTTCATAAACCCTGGAGACCTATTCCTGAAGACTACTTCAAGAAATTACAAGAAAGCTGCCTAAGAGTTCAGGCTGCGTAGAAGAATAAAGGTGGCCATACCAAATACTGAGTTTCAAGCTTGTTAGAACTGTTCAAATTCTATTTTTGCCTCATCTACTGTACTCCCATTTACTGTAGGCTTGAATGTATTACAATAAATCGCTGCACCTATTTCCCATTTTTCTAGCAAATTATACAGAAACTGTTGGTTAACTCAAGATTTTTGCACATTCCTGTACCCAAGCAAAGAATGACAAATAAAGAAATTACATTTTTCTTCAAATAATTTAATTTATTGAACTTTGAGCACCAATCAGCTGACGCACAAGAGATAAAATATGTAGTGCTTCCTGCATACACACAAATATGCTCACACACTCGCAGCTTACTACAGTATCAATGCAAGGACTTCTTTAATTTGTTTATTGTGTTCATAATTCGTAAACACACCAACATTATATGAGGGCCAAAACAATTTACATTTCCCTTAATGAGTGTGTGAGTTTTGTTGATTAAGTGGCTAGAGAATAATTTTGTAATATTACATCGCTCAAAACAAACTGGTGTAATTTGGTGCAACTGATTGAAGGTTCTTGGGGAAATGTAAAGCTGAGTGTATATCAAACTCTGCCAAGCAGCCACAGCTGAATTTTCAGCATTTGTGTCAAGCTTGTATGCACTGTAGCCTGCAGAGTAATGAAAAAGTAATGGAAAAAGTATAATAACTGATTTTTTACATTGGGTTTTTTGAGTAAAGACTTCAACAGTGTCTCACCTATGGTGTTAGTGTTTGAGGCTTATGAGAAACAAAAGACAGATTCTAAACAGCCTGACGTGCATCCTCTTCTTTCAGACAAGACAGAGGCGTCGCATTAGGTTGTAGTTTCTGCCTTTTTCAAAGAGAAACACATTCTATTAAATGGGTGGACCTTTGTGTTGCTTTGTTTCATATATGTATGATATGCTTCCTTGGAAGTCCTGCTCTATCCCCTCACATTTGGTGTATGTCACCATGCAATGACATACATCACAGTTCAAGTTGTTCAAGTTGTTTGCACTGAATGTTCTCTCTCAGTACATTACAAGTGAACATCAGAATAATAAATGAATGGTGTGCAACCTTTTGACTGTCTTAGAAATGTCTCAGAAAATTGAGTCTGCTAGTCTATAAAAGTCTGTAAAATTCACTGCATGGCACTGAATTCCAGTATGTGATCTAAAACTAGAACCAGTAGAGGAAGCAGTCCAGAGGTGGATTAGAAGGTGATCTTAGAGGAGAGACTGAACAAATTAAAAAAAAGAAACACTTCACAGAACACCACATACTTGATGAGATGAGACAGCAAAGAGCTGATGGGAAAAACCTAAAAATCATTAAAAATATATATGCATACACAAGATTTGAGGTAGATAACATCGAAGGGTAACAACTATACAATGAGCTATGAGTAAAACGGAAAAGTGACCACTGATTGCCCACGTGACTTCATACTGACACACCTGCACACACGCTTTTAGTTAGTGGCTACAGTATGGGAACCTAAGAGCTAGCTGCTTTGATGTGACACGGATCCTCATTAGTGAGCTCTGGACCATGCTGAAAGCTTAATGGCCCATAGGCTCACTTAGACACAAGCACATACACATAATATTATACACAAAGTAATCAAAACCAAATTGTACATTGGCAGACAGATGAACACACTCTAACAAGCACATACACACTCACTAGGATGGTACCACATATTCACACAGCCTCAGACGAGCACACACACATCCAGGCACCAAAAAGGCAAACATGGCAGGCTCATAATGATGTTGGCTACCTCAGATGAAAGGCTTTAGCAGGACCACTAGAGCCCAGTGCTGCTTCCCAATATCCCCATTGACATTTCCTGCAGCTAACAACACAATCCGTTTGCTCATCGACTTTCTCGTAGCGAAACAAGCACTGACGAGCCACAGTTTATCCTCGCTCACACCAAGCACGCCCCCTTGCATGGATCAGAAATTGATTTTCAAACAACTGAAGACAGGTGAGCAAAGGAGGAGCTTTAAAAGTTAGGGGTTTGTTTGAAGGAGCATGGCAATTACCTATTTGATAAGCATAATACGAAGCATGCAACCTGATGTTTTGATTGTAAGATTGAAATATCACCTCTATTTACCAGCAATCAACTGGCAATGAGAAGATTATTTGAATTTGTTTGCCTAACTTGATTTGCTCTCCCAGCAACGTGAATAGGCAGTGATTTCTTATTTTTCTGGCAGCTGATTTATCATTCTTGCTGAGACTTGTGTGTGAAACCTTTAATTATCTAAACCGCAGGAAGGTTGTAGTACTATACAAATAGTGTTGCTGGCATAGTCAAACACATTCGCAGTGCCCTAAGGAAATCATGGCTTGTTTACAAAATGTACACTCAAGTCCCATTTGAAATCTAAAAAGCTACACGCCAATGTGCATAAATACATTTGTGTATGCAAATTTCAACCTAATTACAGTCTATTTTCACGCCTAAATGAGTCCAAAGAGAGTGATTGCTGAAACTGGTTTATTAATGCATTCTTTAGACAATATGAGCCCATGTGAATGCAAAACTTTCAGAAAAGGGTAATCATTTCGATCTTAACTAGAAATCACAGGACAAAGAAAACACAGTGAAACAATTATTCATCCATTCAGCTACTGATGTTGCTGCCCAAGAGCGCCCTGTAAACTCCGTGTCTATTTTAATATGCCGTCTAATTGTTGAAAAACACAACATGGAACTGTAGCATCACATTTAAAGTCAGAGTTCTTTCCATTTAGAATGGCATTTATTTGAAACTTAAAGAAAGGAACGATCCATTAGAGTAAAAAGTATAGTTGAATACTTAGTACATAGTATTTGCTCTTCAGTCAGTGTGTCTTTGGTTCCACTTTTGGGCTGCAGTGTACTCCACTTTTGTGGCTGAATGGCTCCCTCTCACAAACTAACTAGGGGTGTAATAACAGCCACTGTTCAGACACCACTGTGTTGCAATTTTGACAATTTGACTCATGACTCATAATGTAACCTACTAAAGGATTGCCTTCCTGATTTTTTAGCTCAAAAAAGCCAGGAGGCTTGGCCATGGCATTTTCCAAGATGTCTGCTAAGGTAATCATGATAAAAACAGTGGGAAAAAGAAAAGTAACATCTTTGTAAACTACCATACTGCAGTCACAAAGGACAGAAGCCACTTGAAGAAAGAAATACTGATTCTGGAGAATATAAAATGTTACAAAAGTACCCTTTGGAAACACAGAAGGCTTGTTAACAAGCTTTTCCTTGACGAGATATGCCCATCTTTGTACTTCTTCCATCCACAAGTGCTATGCACACATGCTCCATTTGTGGCAGAGTTAGTGGTTGCCGTTAAATACTAAGCTATGTGATCATATCTTTCCTGTGAACCATCTACAGTACGTCTCATTGTGGATTCTCCATGAGCCAGCTGGCTTCTATCCATAAACTGCAATTAGCTCTTGTCTCTGTCTTTTACCAGATTCAGACAGAATAGACACTGCTGAGGACGGAGCAGTTGTTTGGCTTCAGTAGCTGTGCAGAGAGCAAATCATTTCTACATAAGCACTTCTGTGCAATCTCTAGCTCAGCAACATTTCCTTCTCAGATGAAAGACGCGTGTCGTGGCCTCTGGGCTTGTGCTATTTAGAGAGCTGGTGCTACCAGATAGGCCTTCAGTGATTTGCTCTTGCTGACAATGGGGTGCTTCATGTACATAGTCTTTTTCTTTTTTTTTCTATCTGCATGTGTGTAGGTATTCCAGCTCTGTAGCTGCTCATGAGTCTTTGGCAGGATTTTATGGAGCTCCATGTTGTTTATGTGAGCAGGTTTTTGTGCATTTTAACTCTAACGTGTCTCCCTGAGTTTTTGTTTGTGTGTCCACATGTGACCACATCAACAATTACTGGTCTCCGTTGCAAGAAAAGAAAAAAAGAAACCCTATGGTGATCCCAAACCTCTGACCTAGACAAACCGTCTATGTACTAGGCGCAGACCATTAGCTTTATGTTGTCATAACATCAAACATTTTTATCCTTGATCATACCAGAGGGGTGTACTATCAAGCAAGATTGATTGGTTAGCAAAGTACTTTTGACTGATACTGTGCTTATTTTACTGCTCTGTGCAGTAAAATGATCAAATCACCAAGCAGAAAAACCTGGATTAACAGAGAGAGCTGATAACCACCACTGTGATACATGTCATCTTTGAATGGGGTTTTAGGTTTTATTAAGCCAGCTAATGCAAAGGAAGCTTGGCTATGTTGGTTATGTAAACTTTCTTCATCATACAGCTAGAGCTGATAACCACCATAGATGGTGTGTCTCATTGGCTTCTGGAGGTTGTTTAATCTGCTACTTTATCTACTTTAAATTGAAACATAAATAAATAATGATGATTTATCTGCACCCCACTTTCAACGAGTGAATGAACAGATAAATGAACACAAAAATAATTCTCAGCTGTATGCAAAAAAAGCTGTGTTACTGCTGGTTGTTTGGTTTTACAATGGGAGGTAAGTAAAATACTATTGCTGGTTGTTAGCATACTTATAATGGTATAGTGGTTAACTCATTGGCTTGGTGAGCAAAAGGTTGCTGGTTTGATTCCAGTTGGAGATGCCCATTGGGGCTGCATCTGGCATAAAACTCTGCCAGTGCAATGGAGCAGCCAAAAATCTCTTCTATCAAAGAATGGATTTCTTTCTTTTACAGGCCTACTGTGTTTGTAGACTCACTGTTAAAGATGGTACAGTATGAGTGTAGAGTGAGCAACAGAGGTCAAGGAAGCTTTGGAGTGAATCAAAGGGGGCTATAAAACTTTTTTTTCTCGTTGTTTCACAATGGTTACATTTCAGTGTGAAAATAAGCACGGACACATCCACACACATTTTGTATGAATGCAGCCAAAGTGCATGCTTCAACCTGTCCACTGTGACCTCTCTGCTAAGAGTATGTCTGCAGCTCAGTTGGTTGCTTAATCTCCACTTTTTGAGTTCCAGGCTCACTGCTGCACTGTTTCGTGCAGGGAGCAACACACCTGCTTAAAGACAGATGCCCATAAATGCACTAAGCATAGAAAATATAGGCAGATGACATTTCTATTGATCCATAAACACTGGAAATGGACTGGGCTTGTTTTTCAGTAAGTGGGGACTCATATCATAAAAATAAATAAATACCCCCCCCCCCCCAAAAAAAAAAAAAAAAAAAAACACAATATAGTTCCAGGTGGAAATGTGTTTCAAACAACAAAGAGAAATCTAGTGAGAAATCGCTGGCCCATTGTAGCAACTCTTCAGACAACACCTTAGTTCATCCCAGCTTCAATCGGCTTTAGTATCAGATCACCAGGGATAACAGCATCATCTGTTCAGATGTCTGCTCACATTGAGTTATTGTTTTATTTTGTATCTTGTTTTGTTTACATGTCTAGAATGTACTCACTGGCTTCTCAGATCCAATTCTGCACACAAGAGGCTTTGCAGGCTTCACTTTATGTTGTAACCTGAGACAACCAGAAGCCAACAAGTACTCCACTTGTTGACACTGGGCAAGAATGGGCGTGACAGGGTTTACAAAATTATGACATTATTGTGTTTTATGTTTCATTACAATTTAAAATTAGTCTACAAAAACTGAAATAAACACAGTTCTCTCCGGCTTCCCGGTGAATAACTGGCGACTCTAAACTGGCCTTAAGTGTGAATGTCTGCAGCTCATCCTCACACAATCATGTAGTAAATGACTGTCTCTCTCTCTCTGTGTTAGCCCTGCGACATCGACCTGTCGATGGTGTAACTTGCCTCTCACTCTTTGACATCTAGGATAGTATCCAACCCTCTGGGACCCTGAATTTGGTAAGAAGATGAAAATGGTTGGTTGGTTGGTTGGATGGATGGATTGATGGATGGATGGATGGATAGATAAACAGGGGACAAAAGCCTATTTGGGACTCTTAGGCTTTTTCATGTTTTGGGCAATGGCCAGAAGGGAGCATGGAATTTGGAAAACCACTAGCAGCGTGTCTTGCGGAAGCTATTTAGAATTTAATTTAAGGAAATTACTTCAGAGCTCTTTTTATCAACCTCAAAACAAATACTGCAATTTCTGGATGAAGTTTATGAACCTCATTATGCTATAAAAAATAGCGTCATATATCCTAAATGCAAAAGCATTAATGTAAAGTGCTTTAGTGCAATACTGTGCAGTAACTGTCATGTTACTGTGAAGCATTTGCTTTCAGTTTTACTCACCAGTAGTTAAAATCCCCATGCATGCAGGCAGCACTTTACAGCAGCATATTAGCATTGACGTAGTACAAAGATTTACCGGTTCAATTTATTTGGCTTTTATATTAGCTTCCAATTGTTTCCACCTGCTTAATCTTTTTAATATTGGCTATTTCCCACATGCTATCTTCGAGTTCAGAGGGCCAAAGTTTATAGGCATTATCAGAGATGACACTTTCTTAAAGGGAGCTGGCATTTTCATAAGCTGAGGAAATACCCCAGTGCACCATGCATGACAGCTAACAGAATTAGGCTTTAATTGATATGAGAGTTCTCCTATAAACCTGGTAGAGACAATGAACAAGGCCAATGAGGGTTGAGGGGGAATTAATTTGTGGAGCAGACGTTATTTACTGCCACTGTACAGAGAGGAGGGAGCGCGAGATAGAGAGGGAAGGTAGGAGAAAGAATATTAATAATTTCAAATTTACATTTCTCTGCAGAGTCAATAAGGAAGCATAAACAAAATCTCAGTGGTTGAAATCAGCCTCAAGGGACAGAGACAAAGACACAGTTTCTTTTTGTGGTTGTTTAAAGTTTAGCTGAAAAAGTAATACTATAAGAATATTGACACACACATGACTCAAGCTGCTAAGAAATTACATTTCACACTGAATATGTGAATCACAGGATCTCTATATTATAGTGCATTCAGTCCATTGTCATAGTTATAGGGGGTGGAAATATTTTTAATGAAGATATGTTTCAGTCCGATTTTTTTTTTTTTTTATGTGAAACAGCTGAAAAAGATTTCATTAGTTTGAAGCAAGCATTCATACATACCTGCGACTAATTATTTTTAGACATAAAACCACACACACACACACACAAAGTTTTTACACACACAAAATGTTAAAAATGGCCACATCTGGAAGCTGTTTATTGTCAATAATAAAGAATCTTTGTAAACATAGAATCTTTATTATTTGATTTACCACACAGAATGTTTCTGCAACAGCAGTTCTGCATTTGCACACTGCTGCACACACATTACGAAGCTATGGGAGAATATTTAAATGTATTTACTTTGATAGTGGCGCTTTAGTTCTGCTGCTCTTCACAGCTGACGTAAAGTGGTTTGGTGAGGTTTCTTGGTGAGACAGCAGCAAGAGAAGAAATCAATGTTGTGTCTTTCAAAAGTGTTACTCATTCTTTATGAATCATGCAGCAAGACATCCTCGCTTGCTTCTTTTGTTGTCCTCAGTCTTTCTCTTTTGCAGACTTTCTTTCTGCAAGTCATAGTTTCCTCTTTTTCTCTCTGTCTGTCTCTCTTTGTCCTCTTACATGCACAAAGCTCTGTTCAGGAGGGATACACCTTTACATCTTGACAGTAGGCTTGTGGATGTTCACAATCACACACACACACACACACACACACACACACACACACACACACACACACACACACACACACACACACACACACACACACACACACACACACACACACACACACAAACAGCAATCCAATTTGCCACAGTACACTGCTGTGAAACAAAATCTATCTTAGTGTAACTCTCCTTGTCCCCCTGTCTCATGTCAACACACACACACACACACACACACACACACACACACACACACACACACCCATGCACACTGTCTTACATGTCCTCAATTATAATGCTGCAGACACACAAAAGCACAGGTGAATTTGATCTTTCACACCCATCAGGTACCAATACTGATACTGACCTAAAGCCAGGTATATACTGTGTAATTCTAGGCTGTCCCAGAGTCGCAGTGATATCTTTTGTTGTATTTCTGAAATGGCAGTCCTGCTTCACAAAATGACACAACCTCAGTGTTTGCTGTCACAACAGCCTTGTGACCAAAGATAACCTGGGACAATTTTCTGATAGTGTCATTTAGGATGGCCATCTCACAATGTGACCATCTGCTCTGACCTGTGGCTGCTAACCAACCAATATGACCGTGGCATAAAATGATGACACCGGGACAAAAACAACTCCAGTGGAACACATCAAAGCAAAATATACAAAACAAAATATTTGGGATTCCAAGCAGAAGCTCTAGTTTGCATGATATGTGCTCCAGGTGTTATGACCACATATCATCAAAAGAGAGGAAAACACTAGTGTGTCTTGGCCCCAATCCAATATATATTATCATCATACAGTGTGTCTGCATTAAATTTCATGTACACCCAAGTTTATTATATCCATGTTGCACTGAGTGGTTTGTAATTAATTAAGAATGCTGTGGTCTCGCAGTCTGTGGGCACCTTAATGAAGCAGATGAGGTACTGGCAGAAACCCTGGCAATCCATATTTAAAACAGCTTCCTGTCAGTGTGCCCTTTCATATGCAAAGTAAAGTAAAATAAACATTAAGATATATATATATATATATATATATATATATATATATATATATATATATATATATATATATATATATATATATATATATATATCAAACTGCCTGCAGAAAAAAAAATCCACAGACTAAAGCATTAAAAAAGCTAAAGTGGGGAATAAATCTCAGAAACAAATCTGACATTAATAACTATGTGATAGAAAGCAGGCGAGAGAGAACAGGTAAGACTGAGATGAAGATAGAAGTGGTGATGTGTGTGGGGGGGCAATAAAAAGGACAAAATGTCTTGTCAGATTAGGATGACACAGGAAACACTGCAGGATGCTGACATAAGCACCAGTCTGCTCAGGGGAGTCTAGCAGGGGGCAAACATTAGGACTGGCAAAATAACAGAGGTGCAGGGAACAGGGTGACTGGTTGCCTCCTGAATTATTTAGCTTCTTGTTCAACTTTCCCGCAGCACTATTTTAGCCTGTCAGTGTACTATTTTGGCTGGGACAAGAACCCGGACTTGAGTCTACTGTAGGTGTATGTTTGTGTGTGAATGAGTGACCAGAGCAGCTCCACTTGAACAAAAGGGAAAAAAAAAAAAAGCTTCATCCTCAGTTTATAACCGTTCTCTAACTGAGTAGTCTTGTAATAACAGAGTACTGACAGAGAAATAAAGATCACCTGGCCTTCCTGAGTGTATTAAAGCTGAAGGAAAAAAATGGATTGAGGTGGAACAGGCCAAGGGACTGTGAAAAACTGAATACAATCAGAGAGAAAAAAACGACAGCGGAGTAGGGCATGAACAGGAAGTCTATGGTATTTTGGGCTGATGCAATGTCTTATTCTTACATTTGGCTCTAAAAAGATTAGGTCAAGTGGAAACCTTGAAAATGTAGCAATTGTGAAAGTGCCAAAAACTGGAGCTTCTCAAATGGTCACATGAAGCTGGATACAAAAGTCAATCAATCCCAAACCCTTCCATGTTAAAACTACAGCAGAAATAGACACAGACGGGTACAAAAAAAAACAACACAAATTTTAGTCTAATTTTCCCTTTCATGACAACCATTTCTGTTTCTTTTTATAACTTCCTCATTTAAAATGTAATAAGGGTCAAAGCTGTGACTCTGAAGAGCACAGTCACTTTGAGTGCTGGGTACCAACACTGGTGCTATATCTGTCTGATAGGTTTGACCTTAGCTAATACTGTACAAAGCAGTGAACTGGACTACTCAACCTTGTTTGGAATCTTGGTGCCTATCTGACCACTAATATGGTCTGCTCGATGGTTGCATGTATTATCAGACTGTCTGTGCTTCAGTTTTTGGTGAGTGAAATTCTATATTTCATCTGTTACTTAGTATGAGGAATTAAAGTGGGCCAGAAAGATCCAGAACAATGTCCAGGCACCTTCAGCTAATGAGTAACTAAATCTGATTGGCACTTTAAACCAAAATATTGTCAAACAATTTGGTTTTTATGAGTTTCAAGCTGGTGGTCCTTTTAGCTGATTCAACACAGACAGCTAAGGCACTTACACAGCACACATCCTTTTTCCATCCCATCCCTGTAACGTGTTCATGGTTCAGATGTAAAGTTGTGTTCGAGGTACTTCTCTCATGGGTTGGTTTGGTTTCAGGTGGTTGTGGGCAGGCCATTCATGTCTCCACCTTCAGGTGGAGCCTGTGGCTGTGCCAAGGAGCACACCTGTGGCTGGTTAAACCAATCTGGGCTTGGAGTATTTAGGAGTGGCTGAGACTATGGTTCGTCCCCAGATTGTACAACCTCCATGGTGGTAACACAGCTTGCTTGTTCCTTCTCGTGTGTAATCCTTGCCTGTCTGTCTGTCTGTCTGTCTGTCTGTCTGTCTGTCTATAACCTCTCCTGTTCATCAGCTTGATTCCTGTCAGCACACCTATCACTGGAATTACAGACCATCTCTGCCTCACCACGGAGCCAGTTCTTTTCAGCCACCACCTCTCCAGCCTCCACCAGCCTGCCTCTTGGATAACACCTGCGTGCAAATACTCCGACAGCCTTTACTCTGTCACACCTCCCTGAGGTCTCTCTTCCCCAAATGTAACAGTAAGACCAGTCATTCATTCAAACGCACCTCCACCATAGTATTCCCGTTCCTGATAATGCCCTTAATTCTGTTTCTCCCCGCAGATTCTCCGTGTCTTGCCAGACTCATTCCACAGCCTCTCATTTTGGTTTTACCCTGTTTTCTCTTTGTGTTTGTTCTAAATAAACTTTGTAGTGTGAACTGCCATGGTTGCTCTTTGGGTCCAATCCACTCGGCCAACATGACAACTTCAGTATCCTACTGTAGCTAGTGCCACAGAAGGGGAGTGAGCGTAATTAGTTTTAGAAGTGGCAGCTAATTTCAACATTTAAAACAACTCAATATGCAGTATATAACACACAAACTGTTTCTGTGCCATTTGGCACATAATTTATCTGCTAGCTAAGGGTACAGTGGATGTATTTTCCAGAGAAGAAAAGATTTTGTGTGGGAATTTTACTCTCACAGATGGAGAATGATGTAAGAAAGAAAGGACCCTAGAGGAAGATGAGAGATTGCCTTCGAAGGTAAAGACTGCTCAGCAAGTGTCATTAGATAAACTTGAAATGTAAAGTTTATTTTTAATATTCTAATTCATTTTGGGGTAGACACGGAACTCAATTCTGAACTGATGGAAGAATCACTACCAGGGGAGAAACTTTTAAAATCATATTTGTGTCAAAAGTCAGCAAACCTTAAGGTAATCTATATTAGATTTGAATGCATATTCTGTACATCAAGCTTTATGTCCTGTTGATAATTGGAATGAAAGAGATAATGCTTGAAAATAATTGCAACTATGAGTTTTCAGATTTGTTTCATTAAGTCGCAGGACTTGTTTCTTGAAGATGTCATCAATTTGAATTTATGTTTATGGTGTTCTTTAGTAACAGTTGCCAAATTCCAGCAGTCATACTGGTAAATGTAACATGGGCTTATATATTGCAGAATGTAGCTGGCCCCCTGCTGCCCCACTGTATGCGAACTTAAAGTTTCCACACCTGCCAAATCCCACTTCAGCCCCTGATTAGCACAGAGTAGCAGAGATCTGAACAGATGTTCTCAACATTCTTGTCTAAATGAAGTCACTTCTGACACCGAAAAAACAACATAAAAAACCGAAACAAAACAAACAAACTATGGAGATGGCCATTAGACTGAAGTCAGGGCTTCAAAATCAGATTCAACAAGTCAAAGGGTGACATCCCTATTATATTACACCTATCTTTTATGTATAATCCATGGTTTCTGACACTGAATACACTAAGAATACACACACACACACACACACACACACATATATATATATATATATATATATATATATATATATATACAGGAGAATTTATTGAGATTCTCCTGTTCTTTCGTCTTGACGTTGCCATCACTACAGCTTTCTTCTTCTTCTGTTTGTCCACCACTACTATGTCCGGTTGGTTAGACATCACTAGTTTGTCCATCTGTATCTGGAAGTCCCACAGGATCATGGCTCTGTCATTCTCGACCAACATATTGACTGTTAAGACTTATCACCTAGTAAGAGTGATCGCCTACAGTAGTTTGTAAGTGGCACAAGAAAGAACTCAAGTCATTATGATTAGTCCAGATGGCATGAAAGCCTGTACCCCGTTTCATGGCAATCCATCCAATATATTATTAAGAACACTTCAACCACTGGCTTAACGGTAGCACTACAGAAAAAGTAGGGAATGAACAGTCTCATTAGGATATGTTATTTGAAGAACATGAATGTCTGTTCAAAATTTGGTGCTAGTCCATTGTGAGATGTTTCACTTGACATAAAAAAACATTCACGGATCTGATGGACTGGCAACTCGTGTAGCGTTCACTTCTGATGTTGACCGGGATTAAACTCCAGAACTGCCTTGACTGGTGACACTAGACAAAAACAGGTCGACCAAAATAATTATGTTTTGTCCTCTCTGGTCCATAAATGTGTGTACAATATATATAATATGACATGTTTTGTATTTTCATATTTTAGGTCTCTTGTAAGCTTACACATGTACACAAACATAAAATCAGTCACTTTATTACTTACAACTTGCTAATACTGGGTTGGAGCTCCTTTTATATCTTAAAGGTCATAAAGGAATGGACGTGGTCAACAACAATACTCAGGCAGGTTGTGGCATTTAAATGATGCTCAGTTAGTACTAAAGGGGCTCACCGTATATTTTATCTGTTTTCAGACCATTTTCTATAAATCCTTGTGTGGGAAAATCCCAGCAGATCAGCAGTTTCTGAAATTCTCAGACTAACCCGTCTGGCTCCAACAACAATGCTACATTCAAAGTCACGTATATCAACTTTCTTTCCCATTCTGATGCTCGGTTTGAACTTCAGCAGATTGTCTTGATTATGTCTACATGCCTTAATGCAGTGAGTTGCTGCCATGTGATTGGTTAATTAGATAACAAGTTAACAAGCAGCTGAACAGGTATACCTGCATAAGGCCAGTGCGTGTATTTTTGTCTCTTGTCTGAAAAATAGTGTTTAAGTTTCTCAGTGTTCAGCATTTTTAGCAAATGTCAAAAAAGCAGAAAAATTTATCAAAAAAAAAAAAAAAAACTGTGTAAAATGTGTAAAAGTTAGGCATAAATAGGTATTAATAGCTTTACTGCAGTGGATTAATATCCTACATTTGGATTGTGAAACAGTTTCTTATATATTCAACAGAACTCAAAGATGCATCAGTCTGGCTGTTTTTTGCTGATACCCATTCATCCCTTATCTCTGAATCCTCTTCCATAACTGGCCGATCCTCAATCTGCTTTATAAGACCAGTGTCAGTACCCATGCCGATCCTCCATCAGTCTGGGGCATCCCTACAGAAAACTATCTAAGGCATATATGATGGAATTTAATAAAAGAAAACTCCCACAGAAACACATCAGTTTCTCAGAAAACATTGTGAATGTAATACTCATCTGAGGTAAGGTCATCAAAAGTCAATAGTTTGTGGAGTTTTTTTCTTTTGGAATTATAGTGCATAAAATGGGCTGGGATTAAGAGATAAAGTCCAATGGGAATTTGTGGGTTTAGCTAAGAGCTTCTAAACAAGGGACATTAGCGACAATTAGTTGTCTAATCGACTAATCTGTGTGTGTGTGTGTGTGTGTATATTTTTTTCTTATATCCTTTACCTTTTTATCCTTTCTTTTAGTCAGGTGAGGATCTTGCTAGCTGTCCTAAAACATGAAAATAGTTAAATTATTTGTAGTTCATCATGGATGAAAGAGGACCCTAGTTTTTAGCTCACTTTTTCTCCCTATTCATCAGAAGCCGTGCTGATGTCCAGCCATTTTTGCATCAAGTCCATGAGCTCTTCGTGATCTTCACTAAAGAGACAAACCATTTAATGTTGCTGGAAGCTGCGTTTCACTTTGTTTCGTGTTTTAAAGTTGGAAAAAAGTTCAATGGAAGCTCCATCAAAGCAAACCATTGAGTTTGAATAAGATAGGCTATAAAAATGATCAAACAGCTAATCTTTTTCAGTTTTGGTCCACACTCCTAAAATATTTTTTCCAGATTATCCAGAACAAAGGCACCACTGTTTTTGAAAAAAGGTACAATACTATTTTAAGTTTTTCAGAGTATGAGTTGAAATTGTTTGAATGTGAAAATATTGCACTGGGTGCAACATACATCACTACTTGACATATTTTTCCAAGACTGCTTATGGTGCTTCAGAAACCACATGGGAAAATCTGGGATCAATTAATACCCAGAGATGACATGTGACATTATGGATAGATTATGTGTTGCAAATATCATTCAGACTGAGTGTTTTCTTGGTATTATTGATGATTATTGATGCTTACCATAAACTGTGACAATAAACATCCTATTTTCTTTGTGTGTGTAAACATGCAAACATACATGCTGAAGTCTTGAATTTGTTAGAATGCCATTTTTTGTTTGTGCCTTGCATCCAGAAAGGTGTCAACTCTATATGTGTTTATCTGTGTTAGTAGGTGTGCGATTACCCTTGTAATTAGTTGAAAAGATGTTTTGCACTGGGTATATAAAGTATTATCAGGCCAGTTCCCAGTGAGTTCTCCATTAGTCTAGATATGAGGGTGTGACAGTACCAGACCGCCAGGATCTATGGCTGGTAAAAATAGACTGTGAAGCAGCTGTAGCAATTTGTAGGCTGGTACTAACACAATTTGTCTGTAGTCACACTATCTGTCTGCAGTATGAGGGACACAGGAAGCTGTGTCCATAAATCACCCTTTAACTTCCTGGGTTAAAGAATCGATGGATACACGAAAGGTATTATGTGGAGTGTAAATATATATAACCTAGTTATTGTTGGCAATATGTCATTGTCTTTGACTGGGAGAACTGGGAAGTGAGCAGCGTGCTACATGTCCAATTTGTAAAGATTGTTTTAAGCCAAGCTGCAGGGTCTGATTTATCCAGTGTACAAATACAATTGGGCCAATCAGCCTAGCCAAGACCAATAAGTAAAGAGCAATATTTTGTAAAATCCCAAATATCATCTGTCTTAAACGTACTGGTTAACCTCATTTTGCTACATTAATTTTTCACTCATTTTAGTCTTTGGACATTGAAACATTTTTTAAATATTGCCTCTGGACACCACCTCAGTGGATTTTAAATCTAACAATCACAATGCAATTGAAAAAGTATTGCAGCTCAGGAACTGGATAGGAATTGGACAACTGACTCATAAACAGAGAACGATGGTTCTTTGGCAGTA
Organism: Archocentrus centrarchus; assembly: GCF_007364275.1. Lineage (NCBI taxonomy): Eukaryota > Metazoa > Chordata > Actinopteri > Cichliformes > Cichlidae > Archocentrus > Archocentrus centrarchus. The sequence continues at coordinate 6,828,919 of NC_044346.1, forward strand.
TTTGTAGAAAACTACCGTATTTTTCGGACTATAAGCCGCTACTTTTTCCCCACGTTTTGAACCATGCGGCTTATAGCCCGGTGCGGCGTTTCTGTGGATTTTTCTTTAACCACCAGGGGGCTCTTTAGCAGGATATGAATCATGGGACGTCAAAGTTGGAAATCAAAGAAGAAAGCGCCAACAAGTGCTAGCAGCAGGCACAAAAGAGACTTTTTTCAAACTCCCTCATCATGGAAACCACAAAAAGAACTTCCTATGATGCCGCTTTTAAGTTGAGGGCTATCGACCTGGCACTACAGGAGGGAAATAGAGCCGCTGCACGTAAGCTCGGCGTGAACGAATCAATGGTGAATTGACTTGTTATAACTCAAATTTGGGGTTGTCTGTCCCCCTCTGCTGAGTGCCGAGTAATTGTGGAAAACCAAGAGCGGCGGAGATACCAGCGGCTTATAGCCCGGTGCGGCTTATATATGTACGTTTCCAGTTTTTTCCAAAAAATTTGTAGGTGCGGCTTATAGTATGGTGCGCTCTATAGTCCGGAAAATACGGTATTTATTGTTTATTGTATGATAGTATAATGATAATGAATTCCAAAAAGAAAGTATTTTTTTGTATGGATGGATGTGGTAATCAGACATAGCTTTGGGGTTAATGCAAACACTGAATATATAACATAGAATTCAACCTGGTAATTGCAAGAAAGAACAGCAAAAGTAACACAATCTCTTGTATGAGAAACGGTAAGCTTTGGGATTTACTGTTACAAGCTATGCTGAGACTCCAGAATAGAAGAACTTTTTTAAAAAAAATTAATTTCACTATGATTCCAAGGTAAATCATCTCTGAAGTATTTTACAAATCTGTGAGGCTCAGGCAGAGCAGAGCATTGATTAAAATACTAGTGTGAGTATGCCAATATAATATGATTTTGCAGGATATTTTTCTAATTTTCAGACCTTGAAGCCTAGGCAATGCATCTAATTATCACTGACACATTGCAGCAACTTAAATTTTTTCTAGGGGGAAAAAGACAGGTGAACATTAAGGGAAAACAGTGGACAAATCCTTTGGGGACTTTGAATCTTGTACACAGGTCAGTACCAATCCATCTGTGTTACTGTAATGGTGCTACATGAATAGGGAGCCACTGCAGTCATTAAAAGTCATCCTTTAGGGGTATGAATGTTTTTCTATTTAATGGCAAACAATTTAGCAAGTACTTGGATATTTGAGACTTGATCAAAGTGGTACTCCAACCAACAGGCAATCATTGCCATCCCCAATGCCAAGTCAGTAGAATGGCTTAAAAAATAGCAGATAAAATTCTTATATATCTGAAAACTACACTCTTGCCAATGACAGAAACAAACTAATTACTGGTTTCCTCATTTGAATAAATTATCTGTTTTTCAGTTGTTGAACTCATCAAGCAAGCTATCATCTGCCATAACAAATGGCAGCTCATTACATCAGTGAGTCACCATCCCCACCAGGTCTCCTAATGGCTTGGATTGAGTCCCACAATAGTGACATCAACAGTTTTTGATTTCAAATCTGTCAAACTAAGCAAAAGGAGGATGCTGGTTTGGGACTAATCAGCAACATCTTGATCGCTGACACAATGACATACAACGCACACAATAGAAGGAAAAGCACGCTTGATGATGAAGAGAGATCAGAGGGCAGAGAAGAGGCGTGGAAGATCGGGGATTGTGTGATCGCGAGAGATGGCAGCGAGGTAAAGACTGAGAGCAAAAGAAGCTTTAGACTAAGATGGATGAAGTAAAGAGCAATTGGATGTGAGATCTGTGTGAAAGAGAGGGGGAGAAAGAAAAAGGAAGGCGAGAGAGGCAGGGGTGTGAGATGATGGATTGGAAGAGAAAGGAGGGTGAGCGGGGATGATTTGACAGCTAGCTCGTGAGTAACGGCGGGCCAGGGGCAAAATAGCTCATTGCTAGAATTACACAGGAGGGGGCCCTGCCTATGTGATTGTGTTTGAGTGAGCATGTATTACGCAGCAGCAAAAAAAATACTGTAAGCTCCCTGTGTAGATGTACTGTAGGTGTCTCTATAGATGAGCTATATGCAAGATGTATGTCAGTGCAAGGAAGCATGTATGAGGCAGCAGTGGGGAAAGAAACAATGGCAAATACACTCAGACAGAAGAGGGGGGGATACAAAGAACAGCAAAGATCAGAGGGCTGTGAAAAAGAGATGTGAAGAAGAAGACAAAGAAGATAAGGGAGAGGATAAAACAACTGAGAATAGATAAAAAGGTGTGGTAAGGTGACAGATTATAAAGAAATCAAGAAACACACACACGCTGCTAAATTCATGCTGAGGGACAAATAATGAAGTATTGAGATGACTGGCCAGTAGGTGAGATGAATCCTTTACATGTACTGTAGCATGCTCAGGGTCATCATTTCACATCACGAGAAAGAAGAAAAGTAGGTATATGAATCCATATGCTCAAAGAAGAAAAAGTTGTCAAGCAGGAAGACAGTGACTGTGACACTTTTCCAAGTTTTTTTCTTAAGCCACCACAAAGTCACAGTCACACAAAGAAGGAATCCCAAACAACACTAGCTGCAGTATCTCTCGCTGGTAAAGACAACAACAAAAAAAAAACTACAGTTCAAACCTGCATCAGTTCCTTTTTAGCAAATCACCACAATGCCAGTGGGTGTATTTTACCATCTTTAAATTGTCATTGTTGTCTCAAAAATGTCATTGCATCTGTACATTGTTCATCGTCTTTATTTGCATGTATTAATGAAAGGCCCATTAGACTAGACAGCCAGATGGTACAGTAGGTGTAAAAAGAAAGTCAGCCAGGGCAGTTACTCCTAAGTAAGCAAGAACACTGGTAAGTAGTCCAGAAAGGAGGCCAGCTGCCAGACAGGAGTCAGAGAGGTGAAGGGAGAAAGGAATGGGGCACGAAAGGAGCTAGTAAGACAGAATAAAGCTAGTTGATTGGGGGATGAAGTCAGCCAAGCAGGAACCCAGAGCATTCATTACTGAAGAGAAAATGGCAGACTGAATCAGCAGCATCTTTAACATTCTCATGCTCTCTTTCTCACTTACAGACCTGAATGGGCAAGGTTTGAGTGATTGTTGTGCAGGCTGTTGCTCGCCCATCCAGTGCATTTGTTATAGTCAGTTCAGAGGGAATACGCGCAACTCTGTAATAACAGTGTTTAATAATAAAAAAAAAAAACAGCCTGTTTGATATGAGGATTAGAATGTGTGCTATGTACACTATTAAATAGGCTGCACAGAGCTTAGGAACAAAGTAAAGAGAACAGTGCGGATCAATACACACTGAATGGCAACAGAGGATTTGTGTTTCATCGCCTGGAATGTATAGTAAAACCACACACACACACACACACACACACACACACACACACACACACACACACACACACACACACACACACACACACACACACACACACACACACACACACAGTACAGACATACATATAAGCCCATGGCTATAATCAGCTCTGTTCTTTTATATCAGGCTCACTCAAGACTTTCAGACACACAGCCCACATACAGGCAACATGCATGAACACATACACTGATACAGAGAGCATTCAAATTGTGTAACATGCTGGTTTTATGTAAGTGTGTAGCACACCCACTCCATGGGAGCTGACAGTTTGCAGAGCACTGAGGTAGAGAGGAATGAGTGAGAGAGGCAGAGAAAGACAGAGGCAGAGTGAAAGTAAGCCGGAGGGAGACCGCGACACTGGGAGGTGCAAAAAAGACAAACATTGCAAGAAAAAATTTTTTTATAAATAAATAAAAATCCATCCATCCATTCACTTCCGCTCATCCTATTCAGGGTCGCGGGGGGGCTGGAGCCTATCCCAGCTGTCATAGGGCGAGAGGCAGGGTACACCCTGAACAGGTCACCAGCCTGCCGCAGGGCCGAATAAATAAAAATGTAAAAAAAAAGTAACCTTTTTTCAGTCTTTACTTACTCTGCAGTAATTCATGAAGAAATTGATTTTAATTCTGAGATTATTAGTTTTAGAATTATTTGCTGACTGTTTAAAATTTAGTTCTGTCTAAAAAGCAAAATGTTTCTATTTTTTAGCTTTGCTTATTTATTGCATATTCAACATGCTTGCACAATTTCAAATTCCTGTGCTCTAAAACAGAATTTTCCTGTGAAAAATTTTGGGTGACATTATTGGAAAACAATATTATTGAATTGAGAATTTAAAAAATTATTTTTTTTTTGTTATTCAAAGTTAGTGCCTCACAGCAGAAGGGCTCCATTTATTTGGGGCTTATTTTCTGTCTGCCCTGTCATGTTGAATGTCTTGATTTTTGTTTATTGTCAGCAGACTTTAAACTACAATGAGGTGTGCAAAGGAATGTGTTTGTCTGCTTGCCCTGTTAAGAATAATCTCCTGGCCTTCATGCACTGCAGCACAGAAAAACCAAATAAATGTGCTAAGCTCTTGAGTGATCCGTCTAACACCAACAGGCATATTCAAATGCTCTCCTTCAGTTTGATGGAGCAGAAAATGTGAGGCAATTGCATCATCCGTTTGCCACCAAGCAGGGTGTTGCATTTCCTTCCATCTGTTCTAAGTGAAATATGTGATGTTCCACCATCTATCACCACAGATTCTCATTTAGCCTGGATGCTGCTGCTCAAGCTGTGAAACAATGTGCCTGGAAAAGACGTCTAACGTAACACAACAATAAATACAAGACATGCTCAGTGTCTAAGCCACTACGTTTGTTACTAGTGAGAAACCAGATTTTGAAAACATGTAGAAATTTGTGTCTCAGCTCTTCTAGACACATACAGTAGGCAAGATATTATATATTTTACAATAAACATTAGTGCAGCCATGCAAAAGGAAGCATCATCTAGGATTTCCAAAGCTTTTGCCAGATAGCATAGTTTTGACTCTCTGTAATGCAACTTCATGAACCTTCCTGCTGCTTTGGATGTGGAAGGTGACGTAACAGTGGTCCCTGTAGTAATCAGAACTCACAAGGCAGTGACCACCAAACTGGGAGAGTTGATCCAGCAGATTCCTGGAATGACATCTGTCCAGAAGAGCGCAGTCCTGGAAACAGCTAAGATACTGCACAGGACCCTCAAGCTCCCAGGCCTCTGGTGAGATTCAAGGACAAAGAAAGACACCCATAGGGCAATCGGGGGAATTTTGCTCCTAATGAGATGACGGATGGTGTCCTGCGTGATCTACTGGACCAGGGGATCACTGAGCTCCATGACAGTGTGAGGTGCAACCTGGTTGGGTCGGATGGACTGAAATATAATGTCCCAGAGGTGTTCTATTGGATTTAAGTCAGGTGAGTGTGGGGACCAGTCAATGGTATCATTTCCTTCATCCTTTAGGAACATACTCTCACCACATGAGGCCAATCATAGTTGTGCACCAGGAGGAGCTCAGGACCCACTGCACCAGCATAGGGTCTCACAATGGTTCCATGGACTTCATTGTGATACCTAATGGCAGTCAGGGTGCCGTTGCCTGTAGACCTCTGTGCGTCTCTCCATGGATATGCCCCCCCAAACCGTCACTGACCCACCACCAAACCAGTCATGCTGAATGATGTCTGTGAAAAGCACATGGCACCAGCGGCGGACCTGCTAATTCTGGTATTCTATGGCAAATGCCAATCAGGCTCCATGGTGCCAGGCAGTGAGCACAGGGCTTACTAGAGGACTTTGGGCCCTCAGGCCACACTCACAAAGTCTGTTTCTGGTTATCTGGTCAGAGAAATTCATGCTGGTGGACTGCTGGAGGTCATTTTGTAGCTCTGGCAGTGCTCATCCTGTTCCTCCTTGCACAAAGGAGCAGATACCGGTCCTGCTGATGGGTTAAGGACCTTCTACAGCCCTTTCCAGCTGTTCTAGAGCAACTGCCTGTTTCCTGGAATCTCCTCCATCCTCTTGAGACTGTGCTGGGAGAGACAGCAAACCGTCTGGCAATGGCAGGAGTTGGACTACCTGCGCAACCTCTGTAGGGTCCAGGTATCGCCTCATGCTACCAGTAGTGACACTGAATCTAGCCAATGCAAAACTAGTGAAAAAAAAAAAATGAAGGGAGAAAAATATCAGTGACCTCCACTTGTACAACCATACCTGTTGTGGGGGTTACCTCATTGTTACCCCCTCCCCTTCCCCCGCTACTTAACTAACCAGATCAATGTCCAACTTGATGCTATACTCTGATTAAAAAGTGTTCCTTTATTTTTTTGAGCAGTGTATATAAACACAAAAGTTCCTGGTAGGAAAAGCTGTAACATTATTATGTGTGGAAGGCTGAAGTTTGGAGAAATAAAGGACCTGTTCATGATCCCAAATATACAAGCTCATCTGTGAAACACAGTGAAGGTAATGTCATGGCATTAGTTTGAATGGCTTCTTCTGGGATGGGCTCATTCATCTTCATTGATGATGTCACATATTATGGCAACAGTACAATGAACTCAGAAGTCTGTCAATTTAAAGAACGATGCAACTAAACAGATTGGGAGATCCTTCATCATGTAGCAAGATAATGACCCAAAACACACTGCCAAAACTATACCAGTATTCATCAGGGGAATGAAGTGAGAGGTTTTAGAATAGCCTACTCAATCTCCAGACTTAACCCTTTAACAGCGGTGATCGCTGTTGATACACCTGTTACCTGCCCTTACTTGCTGTGAACAGCTGGTTAACACCAAGCCTATCACCACTGAGACGTCTGATCAAAAGCACTTTAAATTACCGTAATTACCCGACCATTCAAACAGTTTCTGAAAGCCGAGAAACTGCACTCAACACCCAAGAGTTATTATGGTAATACAGTAATCCCTCACTTATCGCGGGTGTTACGTTCCAGGACCAAGTGAGTGAAAATTCGCGAAGTAGGGACGCTATATTTATTTTAATACTTATACATTATTTTAGTAGTTATACACTATTTTAAGTTTTTATAAACCCTCCCCTCACACTTATACACCAAATATATACATTACTGTACAACACATACTACACATGTGAAGAACGAGTACCGCAAAAACCCGCGAAACAGTGAGTCCGCGAAAAGTGAACCGCGAAGTAGCGAGGGATTACTGTACACTGTGTGCAGAATTATTAGGTAAATGAGTATTTTGACCACATCATCCTTTTTATACATGTTGTCCTACTCCAAGCTGTATAGGCTTGAAAGCCAACTACCAATTAAGCAAATCAGGTGATGTGCATCTCTGTAATGAGGAGGGGTGTGGTCTAATGACATCAACACCCTATATAAGATGTGCTAAATTATTAGGCAACTTCCTTTCCTTTGGCCAAATGGGTCAGAAGAGAGATTTTACGGACTCTGAAAAGTCAAAAATTGTGAGATGTCTTGCAGAGGGATGCAGCAGTCTTGAAATTGCCAAACCTTTGAAGCATGATCGCTGAACAATCAAGCGTTTCATGGCAAATAGCCAACAGGGTCGCAAAAAGCGTGTTGAAAAAAAAAAGGCGCAAAATAACTGCCCATGAATGGAGGAAAATTAAGCGTGAAGCTGCCAAGATGCCATTAGCCACCAGTTTGGCCATATTTCAGAGCTGCAACGTTACTGGAGTATCAAAAAGCACAAGGTGTGCAATACTCAGGGACATGGCCAAGGTAAGGAAGGCTGAAAAATGACCACCTTTGAACAAGAAACATAAGATAAAACGTCAAGACTGGGCCAAGAAATGTCTTAAGACTGATTTTTCTAAGGTTTTATGGACTGATGAAATGAGAGTGACTCTTGATGGGCCAGATGGATGGGCCCGAGGCTGGATCAGTAAAGGGCAGAGAGCTCCACTCCGACTCAGACGCCAGCAAGGTGGAGGTGGGGTACTGGTATGGGCTGGTATCATCAAAGATGAACTTGTGGGGCCTTTTTGGGTTGAGGATTCATAATTCATAAATTACTTCCCAAATAATGGACTTATTTGCCCCAGAATTTTCAGTTTAACTGCAAAATGAAACAGGAGCTCAGCAACCTTGCTTTTACACAGGAATGTAATCAGATTGCTGCTAGTTGGCAAGCAGCTGAGATGAATCCCCTGTTGCAAAGAGACATGTCTCAGAGGACTTGCAGATTGATTGAAACATGCTGGCAATCTGTCTACATATATAAATCAGATGGCAGTTATTTGCAGACCTTTGCCAGTCTGTCTGAGAGTGATTGTGACCAACATGAATTGGACTGCAATTGTTTGGAGACAGGTTGCCTCCCACTAGGTGACCTGGGCAACTGCCTTGCAATTGAAAGTGGTTGCCCAGGGGTTCAGGGTGTTGCATGCCTAACCTCTGGGCGACAAGCTGTCACCACAACTTTTTGGAATCTGTTGCAACCACAGATTTTTCCCTACTCGAAAGGAGGTTGGCATCCTGTTTTTATGCTCGTGTGATTGAGCCATAAAACATGGGGGGCTGGCTCCCTGGAAGCATGCACTGAGATTATGTAACGGGTGCCATCTTTGCATTTGTTTTTACTTTCCCTGGGGGCATCCAAGCAGAATCTCCACTAAGTGTGTTGGTAATATATCAGAAACAACATGTTGGCATATGATGTAGCACAACCAACACTGATCGTATAACCACTCAGTGACAGATGTACAAGCAAGAGAAGATAAAAAACAGAGAGGACTCTGTGATGTGAATGTCTGACCACCCCATCATTATTAAAGAGTGCAACACATTCACGTGCCCTCTTTCAAAGCCCTCCACTCATCACTCCCCTTATTCCAGCATTTCCCTGTTTCTCCATCTGCTTTCCATTTTCTCTTTTCTTCTTCACCTTTGTTGCTCTCTGAAGCTGGAGTACAATGGCTCAGTCTGCTTTCACTTTGGTTTTCCTGCCTTTCATTTCCATCACGGTCCTCCCCATTTTTCCTTCCCCTCTTTTTTTTATTTGGTGTATTTATCTCCTGACAGCTTTTGCCTATTTTAATTTATTTTCAATGACAACCTTTCTCTGATATGCACATTTGCATGTCTCTTTCTCTCCCTTCTGAAGACTGTCCATTTTTTTTAAACACACAGTCAAAATTGAACTCTCCTTCAAAATTCCGATTTCTTGTACTTTGTTGTAGTATTTCAAAACCTAGGGTGAAGACCCCTTCTGCATGGTTGCTACATGTGCTTAACAATCCTTGCTATTTTTATATACAGCAAATTGAAAAGCATTTATCCCATTTATTAAACCTGCATCATTAAATCTGTAATAACTGAGATCTTTGGCCATATACATCCCTGAATATCATCACCCTTTCATTTGATATAACAAACTCTTTTGCTGTTTTGCAAACACAGTATGTGTTTTTCACACATCAACAACAGTTACAGGGTACCTTTAAAATTTATTTTAAGTGTATATATATATATATATATATATATATATATATATATATATATATATATATATATATATATGCAAACATACAGACATTATGTACTTAGAAGTACAAGTACTTGTTTTAAAAACTATTCTGGTAAAAGCTGAAGTACTGATTCAACTTCTTTACTCAAGTAAAAGTAAAAAAGTACAGGCTCTGAAATGTACTCAAAGTAAGAAAGTAAAAGTAGCTCTTTGGAGGACGTTTCTACCAGCTATTGTTGTGTAAAGCTAACTGAACCTCATCATATAAATATAAAATAAAATATAAAATAATACATGAGAATAGAAATGTTATTCCAATCTAAATTTTAATCCTAATGAATGCTCTCAGCTTGAATCTGTTATATAGGACACAAACTGTGAAAGGGAATTTACACACAGCTCTATTCTCTGTGTCCTCCATAGTAGAGGGTGACTGTGCCTCCACCTAAACACAAACATGAGGATACTCAGGGGTTACAGTGGGATTCAGAAGGTGGAGGAACCCTAAGATCAGCTGTAGTGGCTCTGCATGGGGAGAAGAATCACAGCTTTCTATTGTGAGCTGCAGTAAATGATGTTGGTGTGCAGGCTGTGATCAGCTGACCTGCTGCTGCTGCTCTGAGGTTTGCTGCTTTGTGTGGATGAACTGAACTCACAAAGATGTAACCCAGTATTTCACAGCTATCTGAGCTGATCTCCATCTTCTACACTGACAGCATACAGGCTGTAGAAATGTTGGATTCAGTGAATGAATCTCAGCATCAGCAGCTTTGAGTCAAACTCATCTCTGCTGCACTGATGTAACCTGTAACTCTGACCATGAACACAGCCTCTGTGCACCAACACAGAGCTTTACTGTAAATACAGTACAATAAGCTGACCTGTTTATCACGTAGTAAACTGCAGTATTTTCATACAATCTTTGAATTACACAAAGTTAGCATACTTCAGTTTGTTTTGCAGTCCTTACCTTTAAATCTAACCTCTCTTCTTCCTCTCCTCTTTCTCCATCTCTGAGTGAACTTCTCTCCCTCTTTTCCTCTCCCTAGAAACACAGCAGCTCTTCTTTTAGCTAGCAGACACACTGTGTGACAAACTGCAGACACTTTCTGTGTCTGTTGATATTTGTTGAGCATTTAGAAACATTGCATTTAAAATTACCGGCCACACATTACTCCCTTTATACTCGCTCCTCTTCAGCAGCACTAGCTAAGACGCTGGAAGTACCCTGACCACTCTGTTCGGAGAACTGTAACCCCTAACTATAGCGCTATAAATGATACATAAATTGTATGGTTTTGCTTCTTTAGTCTCTCTGTATGTGATAAGCCCGGTGATGGAGGATACGCCAAAAGAATTGTCTCTTATGTGTTATTGTTCCGCCATTTAGGCTCAGATCATTTGATGCTTGACAGCACAGTGACCGGAAATACAAACTCCTCTCAGATACATTAAACCTAAAGTAACGAGTCTGTTTTGAAACTGTAAGAAGTAGAAAGTACAGATACTTGTGTAAAAATGTAGGCAGTAAAAGTAAAAAGTAGTCAGAAAAATAAATACTCAAGTATCTGAAAAACCAACTTAAGTACAGTAATGACGTATTTGTACTTCGTTACTTCCCACCTCTGTATATGTTTTTATTTCAAAAATTCTTGAAAGAGTTATCTAACAGCTTAAGTGACCATTTGCAGAGGTCTATTTGAGATCAGGATTTAGAGTTCATCATATCACTGAAACAGCATAAGTGAAGGTTACATAAGGTTACTTATGGCCTCTGACAGTGGACTCATCTCTGTGCTTGTTGTTAGACCTCAGTGCACCATTCGATACCGCTGATCACAATATTTTAATTCAGAGACTAGAATACATTGTTAGTATTAAAGGAAATGCACTGGAATTGTTTGAATTATATCTATCTGATAGCTCTAATAGATTTGTGCCTGTAAATGGAAAGTCTTCTTAAAAAAATGAAAGTTGGGTCCCATTTACACGAGAATGATCTGTAACCTGTGTCATTTTTCCATTTTCAAAAAGTAACACGTTCAGACAGAAACATTTTAAAAACACAAGACGTTGAAATGATGTAGTTTCCATTGCCAGGCCACAAGTTGACGGTGTGGCTATAAGAGTCGCAACCATAGTGTGCATGTGTCAATACCCTCGTTCTCAAAAAGTTGCATTTTCAAAATTTACATGAAAACAGAGACCAGAGCATTTTGAAAACGCTCCACTCTGGAACCCATTTTTAAAAAGTATCATTTTCAGGGACTGGAAATGGCGTTCTCGTGTAAATGGGAGGCCAAAACGCATCAAAACGTTACCGGTTCCATCTGAAACGTTCCCATGTAAACGGAGCCTTAGTCCACGGAGTTCCACAGGGTTTTGTGAAGGAACTGATTCTATTTACAATATACATTCTTCACTAAGGTAACAATATTAGAAAATGCTGCATACATTTTCATTGCTCTATCTATCTATGATGCCAGACGGCACCAATAATATAGTCAAACCACAGGCATATCTTAAAAACATAAAGGCCTTGATGTCCTGTAATTCTTTTCTCCTAAATTCAGAAAAAAAAATGAGGTTATTAAATTTGGCCCTAAAAACCTTAGAAACATGATGTGTAATGAGATGGCATTCCCTTGCCCTCCAGCAACAATATGAGAAATTTTAGAGTTATTTTTGATCAGGACAAGTCCTTCAGCAAGTACACAAAACAAATATAATATAAGCATTCTTTCATCTGTGCAGTATCTCTGAAATTAAATACATCCTGTCTCAGAATGATGTTGAAAAACTAGTTCATACATTTATTACTTCTAGGCTGGACTATTGTCATTCATTACTATCAGGCTGTCCTAAAAGCTCCCTGAAAAGCCTTCAGCTGACCCAAAATGCTGCAGCAAGAATACTGACAGGGACGAGACAGACAGATCATATTTCTTCCATATTTGCTTCTCTTCACTGGCTCCTTGTTAAATCCAGAATTGAGTTTAAAATCCTTCTCCTCACATACAATGTCTTCAACAATGATCAATGAACGATCATATCTTAAAGTCCTTATACTACGATATTATCCCAATAGAGTACTTTGCTCTCAGAGTGCAGACTTACTTGTGGTTCCTAGAGTTTCTTAAAGGCAGAGCCTTGCTGTGGAACCAGTTCCCAGTTTGGATTTGGGAGACAGACACCCTCTCTGCTTTTAAGATTAGACTCAAAACTGTCCTTTTTGATAAAGCTTATAGTTAAACATGTGCCAGAAGGAGCACAATCTTCAGAGGCACTCGCCTGAAACCCAGAAGACCCATGTGACCAATGTCCCCAGTCACCAGACAACAAGAGTAAACCCCAGAGGTCCAAGGCCTGTAGGGTCAGAGCTGTATTGGCAGCACAAGGGGGAGCAATTCTGAGATGGCACTGATAATTTTTTATGGATGAATTCCTTTACATTGTCACATTTTTTTTCACATGGAGTATGATTATTATAATATAAAAAGACTATAACTCATGTAAAAAGTTCTGGGTACTGAGCAAATATTGTCACTAAGCAAGACACACATGCACTTACTTTCACAGTACACATCAGTTATCCCTCTTTGTCTCATGGGGAACTTGATGGGAACTTGATTTTCTGTGGCACTTCAGAGGCCCCTCTCCCTTAACAACCATCTACTTGAAGAGTAATGGCTCCAATATCTCTCTTCCCCCCGCCTGCAGCAGCACATACGTATGTACCAGTTTCCTTCAAATATGCTTTCTGTCTTTCCTCATTTTAAAACCTGAAATTATTTAAAATTTCAGGAGCCCTGTGGTATTTCACCTTTTGTGGATGACTCTGCCTGTTTGTGGGAGCCAAATAAACCACAAAACAGAAGAAGAAAAGAAAAACCCTTCCAAGGGTAAATGAAGCTGTCAACAAAATTTAAATGAATTTTGTTGAAGATATATTGACTGAAGTTAAAATAGGGCCAGGCCTCACTATCATGTAATGCCATTTTGTACCAGTGTGCAGTGAGTCAACCATCCAAGTTATAAAGAACCTATTTCTTATTTCCAATAACAGCCTGGAAAAAGGCAAAGCCTCATTGGAAAGGGCTGAAAAAGAAAGTTAAAACAACATCACACAGAAGACTGTGTGATGTGATGTGTAAGATGAAATGAACATAATATATAAAAAAAATAAATAAAAATTTAGATTTAAAACATAAATCTTAACAATTGCTGTGTGTGACGATGTTCGTGCAAAGTTTTGTTCAGATTGAGCCACCTGTTAAGGAGGAGATAGGGTTACATTCAGATATATATATATATATATATATATATATATATATATATATATATATATATATATATATACATACAACTAGTACATTTAAAGTTCCAAAAGACAAAATAAAATAATAAAAGAAAAACAAAAAATGAAACAAAATCCATTTGAGGAAGCATAGAAGTCACATTGTTTTGTTAATACTTGACTGTTTGTTTGCAGTTTTCTCTGCAGTTTTCTCTGCCTTCAGTTTTCTCCTTGGTAATTGGAAAGCATGCTCTGTTAGGTTGAGATCAGATGACTGACTTTGCCATTGAAGAATATCCAATTTTTGCCTTGAGAAACTCTTTTTTTGTTGTTGTTGTTTTTTTCAGTTTGCTTTGGGTCATTCTCCATTTGCACGGTGAAGCACTGTCTGATCACGATTCCAGCATCTGGCTGAATCTGAACAGAGTGTATGGACCTGTACACTCCAGAGTTCACCCCACTGCTTCTATCAGCAGTCACGTGATCAATAAACACTAGTGGACTGGTTCCACCAGCAGCTATACTCTGGAAGCCATACAGCGCCTCGAGCAAGTTTGACAACTAATGTGGTATGTATGCATTTCCTTTTCTTCTCCATGCTCTTCTTTTCCCATCATTCTGGTAC